>NC_053123.1:36183925-36483925 GCF_010015445.1 Perca fluviatilis | reverse complement strand
TTTTCTACTCACCCCCACAGTACAAGGATGACTTCTGCTACAGTGACATCTCCTCCATCTCCTTATAGTGACTGCACTCATCACCATCTCCATAACTATGCATAGGTACCTCATAGAACCCCACTTAAAAAATGCTAAACTATTCCTTTAATAAACAGTGTTGCCTGGACAGTAGGTGTGCAAAAAAAATTGATTCACATTTGAATCGCGATTCAAGCTCTACCGTTTTTTAATCAAAAATCTGGGCTGCTCCCTCTTAGTCGATTAGACGACTAATCGGTCGTTTTGGTCTTAGTCAACTTAGATTTCTTTAGTCCATTAGTCATGTTTGATGCTTTTTTCATGCTGAATGACTTATTTCCAAGAAACGTACGAGCACATCTCTGGTAACACACGAATTAAGGGTTGACATTTTACCTAATAGATATCACCGTGAAATCTACTTTAATAACTTTCATTAAGGCAGTTATTTGTTGTATTACACGTTTTCTGAAATGTTGTGTTTAAATATGCAAAGGAGGCATTATCTTATTCAATATATGCAGCCTTTTGCATGACTCTTTGCGGAGAAACTGCGGAGAATATATATTCAAATTGTTAAAAAAACAACTGAGATTTGAAAATGTACAGTTTAATTATATATTGTAAGAGAGTTAAAAAATGGCACTACTGCGGCTATCTGTATCACGGGATCGTTTGCTGCTTACTAAACGTTCAGCTTTCTGACAGAGACAATCTGGGTTCAGCAATTGGTCATGCTGATGACCTATCAGGCGGCTGCCGGTACCGGAAATAAACAAACAAAGAGGGCAAAGAAAAAGAAGACAGTACAAAGACGCTAATGTAAATCTTAAATTGCAGAGACAACGAGAAAAAATTGTCATATAGTTCATGGAACAGGAAGAGACTTGGTTGTTAATCACCAAATTATAATAAGTAATAAAACGGTCCCTTTAGAATTGACAGAAAATAAGACCTCCCTGTGCGGTGTATCTGACAGGAGAGAGCTGCGTTAATACCTTCAAAAGAGCATAAGTTTAGTATGAATACGTTATATTAGAAGCTTTATTATATATCGGCTATATAAAGAGTCTAATTAACAAAAAATATTAATTTAAGTTTCCAAAATTAGGTATCTAGATTAATTAATGAGTAAACATGGATTTGATGACAGATTTCTCACTGAGTTTCTTATCCGTTTCACAACTATACGTTTCAGTGCAGTTGCAATTTTGGGGATTTTAGATGGCACTAAAGAGCACCAAACCAAATTTCTCAATATTGCAGCTTAAATAAAGAATATTAACAGCAAAGTACATCTATTTGAGACACTTCATGCATTTAGATAAAAATGGGCAAGGACAACAGTAGATAGATAAACTGGAATGGAAAAATGGGCAGTGTTAACTGTTTGGTAACAATCCTAGTCAAGTACAAGATAAACAGGAGTTGCTAATAACCACTCACCAGACAACTCCTGAACAGCTTCTCATGACTTTCACAGATATACAAAGGAAGGCCCTTCAAGGCTGCAGCCTGTCTGTGTGCTGTGATGTCATTGGTCTGAAACACAAACAGATGGATGAAAAACATTAAAACAAAATCTAAGTAACAAGCAGAAAAGCCAAAGCTATACGCAAAGGGACTGGCCAGTTAACAATTGAGCAACTTCTGTGACAGCTGCCTTTTTTTATTTACTAAGGCAGAGGACTAAAACTGAATCACACAATTAACTGTATTGGTAAGTATTGGTAAACCGCTGTTTTCTTCCACATCGAGCAAATTTTATTAGAATGCAAATCTAAGGGTAACTCAAAACTTACAATATATAATGCTTTTTAATTGCTACATGTGCCACTTTGTTCAGCACCTAGTTGCTACTTTTTCTGTATGTTAGGTAGTGTATAATGGGTTAATTCTAATGTTTGATACTATGATAAACACCTTAAATTGGAAACTTTGATTTATTATTTTAGCTTTATATATCTTGCAGTAAAGAAATCCCACAATTTCTTGCAATACAACTGTCAACATTTTCCAAAATACTGAGATTACTAAATTAATCACCTCTTCATCCAGTCCCTTAAGGAGTTGATCCATCTCAGACGGAAAAGCTGGCCTCCTAGCCCGACAGAGTCTAAGCAGTCCTGGACTGTGCTGATTAATGGCTGCTCTAAAGTTGTCTAGTAGGTTCTTGTTGGTGATCCGATAGAACTCTGCCGGCCTCTGTGATACAGACAGTAGGCCTAGTGCTTCAGGAGAACAGCTTCTTTGAGGTTGGTGAATTTCCAGGATTTGCATTGCATTCAACCCAATATGAAAGACAAAGGTTACAATATATTGGTAATAAGCAAAACATAGGAGAAACAATTGAGTATGAGTTGTTCTTTTAAATATGTGGTTCTTAATCAACTTAAAACATTGATTAATTGTGGTGCAACAGATCAGTTGATCCATACACATACACATATATTTTAGGAGTTGAGCCCTGCGTCAGTCAAGCGCAATAACATTCATTATTAGACCCCGCTCAATCTCGAATGCCGGTGCGTGTGTCAGCTGCGTGGCGTGTCCGTTTTTATTTCGGCTCCCATGTTAACAGGTTAGAGCTTACACACTGCCTGCGTGACACGCGCCTCTCGAAGCGTGAAAAACTCGAGCACACAGCGTGCATGCTAGAAATAGAACCGACGACTATTTTTCAGCGACACATAAGCGTGTTGGAAGCATTTCCAGGCAAAATAGAATATAAAAATATGTTTATATGTTGTTCAGACACGAATACATATTAATAAATGACCTGTTGATGTTTGAAAGCCTCGAGATTTTCTAATATTGCACCTGTCAATACAGAAGGAAATATTCTGGAGCCTATTTTTCCATCAATACTGCAGACGTTGTCTTTGCTGTAATCAGATCTGTAGATATTTATGTGTAACACAGTATTTAATTTTATCAATAAGAAACATACAGTACATGTGTACAGACAAGGCTAGCAGCAGCATTTCTGGTGTGTCAAGACAGAAAAATCCACGCAGCTGACACAACAGAAACGCCACGCTCACGCCACGCAGGCAGTGTGTAACCAGCCTAAATTTGCTATCTGTCTTATAAAACCTCCGTGCTTCTCTCCTGAATCAGAAGACAGAGAGATGCAGGTGGAAGTCTGTCTTGAGGCAGCATGATTTAGCTAGCGCAATCTATTCTTCTTACCTGTTATTTAGACATTATACTTATACTTAGACTTATACTAATGCTAACTCACGTTAGTACTAAAGTTACTTTAAAACACTATTCACAACACTGACTTGAATTGAACCCAATTAATAGCTTAACTGTTGGTATTAGCTAGCTAACTAGGTTGTTTAGGTTTAAGCAACCAAAAGCCGAAAGCCGACCCTGTTAGAAATGTATAACGTTACTAGCTAGCTAATGTTACTAGCTAGCTAACGTTCCCGCAATTACGAAATAGTAGAATCACACAAGTATTTTAACTTAGCTAACGCTACCGGTCTGAAAAGCTTTTACGAAGTTTAAACGGTAACCTTAGCCAAGTTACCTGCTTAGAAAAGTACCGCATTTATCAGCTAACATTAGTCTTAGCTAACGGTAACCTTGCTGCTAGCTTAGGATAAGCAGAAGCTAGCAGCTAACGTTAGCTTTGGGCCAAACTGTTGTCAATAAAGTAACACTGCCTACCTTATCCACTAATGTATCACACAATTATACAATTGCACAATTTGTATTTTAAGTGAAAAAAAGGTTCAAACTTGCCTGTGCGGACCAATTGTAGTGTGGGCTCCAGGTTTCATGCTGCAAACAGCCAGTGCGGGGATCTGATGACTTCAAGTGACTATCTTCAACTCGGAAAGTTGGCTTTCCCGCATTTCACAACAAAGACATATGAGTTATCAGAACTTTCTCCACTTGTTGTGGACATTTAAATATAAGTTGTGCATCCCAACTGAATTATGTATTTTGTAATGACTTACTAAATGCCGTTGAATCATACAAATTTAAACTTTTGCTGGAGCGACTTACATTTTTTAGTCAAATATTAATAATTTACATTTTCAATTCTTAAACACTTATAATACTTTTTCATGTCAACAATATTAAGTTGGAGTTTTTACAGTGTATAAGCTTTGTCAAAGAGGAGGGTTTTCAGTTTACTCTTAAATGAGGCGACGGTGTCTGCCCCTCGAACTCAGACTGGAAGCTGGTTCCACAGAAGCGGAGCCTGATAGCTGAAGGATCTGCAGCATGTGCTGCAGCATTCTGGATCAGCTGGAGCGTCTTAAGGGACTTATTTTGGCAACCTGATAATAAGGAATTGCAGTAATCTAGTCTAGAAGTAACGAATGCATGGACTAGTTTTTCAGCATCGTTTTGAGACAGGATATTCCTAATTTTGGCAATGTTACGAAGATGGAAAAAGGCTATTCTTGAGGTTTGTTTTAAGTGGACGTTGAAGGATAAATCCTGATCAAAAATAACTCCCAAATTTCTGACAGCAGTGCTGGAGGCCAGGGCAAAACCATCCAGAGTAGCTATATCTTTGCAACAGTTCGGTGGTGCGTTGGTCCTATCACAATAACTTCCGTTTTGTCTGCAGGTTTAACATCAGGAAGTTGTGGGTCATCCAGGATTTTATATCCTCAATACACGTTTGAAGTCTTGCTAACTGACCACTTTCATCTGGCTTAATTGACAGATATAATTGGGTATCGTCTGCGTAACAGTGAGAGTGTTTCCTAATAATATGGCCTAGAGGAAGCATATATAAGGAAAATAGAATTGGTCCAAGCACTGAGCCTTGAGGAACGCCATGGCTAACTTTGGCGTGCTTGGAGGGTTTATCGTTAATGTTAACAAATTGGGATCGCTCAGAGAAATAGGACTTAAACCAGCTAAGTGCAATTCCTTTAATTCCGACTAAGTGTTCTAATCTGTGTAACAGGATTGTATGGTCAATAGTGTCAAATGCAGCACTAAGATCTAGTAAAACAAGAATGGAGACAAGTCCTTTGTCTGCAGCTGTTAGAAGGTCGTTAGTAATTTTCACCAGTGCCGTCTCTGTGCTATGATTCTTTCTAAATCCAGATTGAAAATCATCAAATAAACTGTTGCTATGTAGAAAATCACATAACTGATTAGCAACCACCTTCTCAAGGATCTTGGATAGAAAAGGAAGGTTAGATATAGGTCTATAGTTTGCTAAGACCTCAGGATCCAGGGTCGTTTTTTTCAGAAGAGGTTTTATCACAGCTATTTTAAATGACTGCGGTACATAACCTGTTAATAAGGACATATTGATCATATCTAGTAGTGAAGTGTTTACCACGAGTAACGCTTCTTTGAGTAGCCTCGTTGGGATGGGGTCCAAGAGACAGGTAGATGGCTTAGCTGAGGATATCTTTAACATTAATTGTTGAAGGTCTATAGGATAAAAGCAGTCTAAGTATATGTCTGGACTAGTCATTTGTTCTAGCGGTCCTGTATTTAAAGATGAACTGTTAGAAGTTAAGGGCAAAAGGTGATTAATTTTGTCTCTAATTGTTATAATTTTATCATTAAAGAAGCTCATGAAGTCATCACTACTCAGAGCTAGAGGAATAGATGGCTCAGTAGAGCTGTGGCTATCTGTCAGCCTGGCTACAGTGCTGAAAAGAAACCTTGGGTTGTTCTTATTTTCTTCTATTAGTGATGAGTAATAGTCTGATCTGGCCTTTCTTAGGGCCTTCCTATAGGTTTTGAGACTTTCTTGCCAATCCAAGCATGATTCTTCCACTTTGGTGGAGCGCCACTTACTTCGCAGGTTTCGCGAGATTTGTTTTAATTTGCCGAAGTTTGAGAGTTATACCAAGGAGCTGTTTTCTTCGCTTCATCGTCTTCTTTTCAGGGGAGCGACAGAGTCTAAGGTCGTCCGTAGGGCAAGTCGTAAACCGGCGTCTACAAATGTATCAATTTGAGAGGGACTGAGGTTAACATAGATGTTAAGGCATGACATAGAGTCAAATGCTGTTGTAATATCTTCCTTAAATTTCGCTATAGCACTGTCAGATAGGCATAGATCTAGTGTAGAAGCTATTATCTAGTTTAGTATGGTCAGGTAGCAAGAATTCAAAAGTAATTAAAAAATGATCTGATAATACCAAATTCTCCGAAATATTATTATAAATCCTCAATTTCAATACCATATGCCAGCACAAGGTCGAGGGTGTGGTTAAAACAGTGCGTCACTTGTGCACACTGACTGAAACCGATTGAATCCAGTAATGTGTTGAAAGCAGTAGTAAGGCTATTGCTGTCAATGTCCACATGGATATTAAAATCACCTACAATAAGTACTTTGTCTGATTTAAGGACTACACATGATAAAAACTCTGAGAATTCAGATACCAATTCAGAATACGGACCTGGAGCTCGGTAGACAACATCAAATATAATTGGCTGTTCTGATTTCCGTGTTGGATGTTGAAGATTAAGAACAAGGCTTTCAAAAGAGTTATAATTCAGTTTGGGTTTAGGGTTTATTAACAGGCTTGAATCAATTATGGCTGCACCCCCCCCCCTCGGCCTGCCCGGAGCCTCTAGGAATTTGACTGGGAGGAGTTGCTTCATTTAGACTAACATATTCTTCATGGCCCAGCCATGTTTCAGTAATACAGAATAGATCAATTTGATTATCAGATATCAATTCATTTACTAGTACTGCTTTAGAAGACAGAGATCTGATATTTAGTAATCCACATCTAATTTTCCTATCCTTTTTTATCATTGCAGTGGTAGTTTTAATTCCAATTAGGTTGTTAAGTATTGCCCCTCTATTCACCACTTTGTGTGGTCTGTTGTTGATTATAATAGGAATAGTACTAGTACTACATGTTACTGGAATAGTACTAGTACTACACGTTTCTGGAATAATACCAGTACTACATGTTATCCTGCAGAAAACATTTTCAGATTCATCCACTTGTATAGTGCTATCAGGATCAATGCCTGGGGGACATGAGTCTGTGATATTTTCAAAATAATGTCAATACTTGCCTTTCAGTGTGGTCGTTATGTTGTCAGATAGCATCCTGGCTCCGTGTCGGTTTGGGTGGAGACCATCACGCTTCAGCAGGTTGGGCATCACCCAGAACAGGTTGAAGTTGTCGACATAGGGAATGCTCAGGGAAGTGCAGAGTGGTTCCAGCCAGGTGTGGAGCCAGAACAGTCTGGACCATCTCTCCGCACCCATCCTGTAGGTAGGTAGAGGCCCAGAGATGACAATCCGCTTACCTGTGCCCATCAGGGTGGAGAGGAGAGTGGTGAAGTCTCTCCGGAGTGCTGTCGACCGTCCCTCTCTGATGTCGTTTGTGCCCACATGCACGATGATGTCGTCAACCGGTGGGGCCAAGGAATTGCCGGGAAGTTTGTGCTGGATGTCACGGACCTTGGCACCGGGAAGCAGTAGACCTTGGAGGGACCGCTAGGTAAAGGGGGAATGTGGAGGTCCCTTACCATGGAGCTTCCGATGATCAGCGTGGAGGTTGATGAGTCCGAGGGGGAGAAGTCCGCCCTCAATGGGGGCCGTCGACTGTGTGGATGGACCAAGATGAGCTGGGGGGGGGCGTGTCAGAGAAGGGAACTCCCGGCTTCGTCGTCAGAATGCTGTAGCGGTTTTCTAGTTGTAGGGGTTGGGCTGGGGCTGAGCGTTGTCCTGACCGCCTGCTCTGGTGCTTGCTTATACGCCATGGCTCAGGCTGGTGTGGAGTGGAGCTGGTCGGCAGAGCTGGCTGGGTCCTCGGCAGAAGCCGAGGAGAGGTAACAGGGTCAGAGGTTGTATTAGTGCGTGGTGGGGTGAGAGTATTGCAGGGCACAGTGGAATCAAGACATCCGACATTAGTGTGTGTGTGAGGGGAACTTCCAATGATAATGGAGTCGAGGAACTGTTCACTTGCCTTGATCTGGTGGAGAATCGATATTCTGGCTTCAAGTTCCACTATCTTCTGGCTGAACAGGAGGCACGAGTCACAGCCAGGTGAACAGCTGAGGGGGGGCATCGTGTAGCTTGCTAGTTTAGCTAGTAGCAACGTTGATGGAGGCCTTCACCTAAAACCGATCCCTTTTCACAAATCGAATTACAATGCAGGTGCTCCTGCTTGTATTAGCAAGCTGTGGATAGCCCGTTACTGCTTACCAAAATATAGAATAGATTTCCAAGGAGGCAAAATCCTGAGTGGCTCGCTTTAACTCCCGCTAGCAGGCAGGCTAACTAGCCGTTAGCACAACAAATACCTAGACGTTAGCTAACGGAGCGGAGGAAAGTTTTGCAAACAACGGAAAAACTGCGACCAGACAGGTCCGGTTAAAATACAGCTAAAAACGGTGTAATTAGTGACTGTATTTCGTTGTGGAGGACTTAAAATCGCAAGACGTTAAGCGTCTACCGTTTCTGTGTCTGCAACAAGAAGCAGGAAGTCTCTCTGTCCCATTATAACCAGTCCACTCGGTCTCTCTGTCCCACATTTAGATAGACAATCCAATGAACAAACAAAGATAATAAAGCCGTAAAGTAGGTTTTCAAGTCAGGACAGCGCCACTTCTCACAAATACAGATAGGATTGGAGATGAAAAGTTTAACTGACACGTAACCGTGATCAGCTTCGTGGGAAATTAAGAATTAATGCCACGGACATAACCAATCACACTATGATGGACTCTCCACTTAGCACCAACTGCAATGTTTAATTGCACGGTATCAGCGTCTATGAATGGTGTTGATTTTGGATTGAAAAAGTGGGAGAAAAGAGTTACATTTGTCCACTGTGAAGGTTGTAGAAACTTTGTCAGGTGGGTTAAGAAGTGTGTTTATTGTAGAACACCAGGGGAGCACGCGAAAACGAAAACCAAAAGGAAACGGTAGGAGGTAAACATCAGTAAATATTGAGAAGTGTGAGCTGCAAGGTCTGTGATACATTCCCATTGCAAATATGCCATTAACATTGATTAACAGGGCAAAACACTTAAATGTTGATTATAGCGCACACTAATGGCCAATCTTTGCCAAATTTGGTACAAATCCTCAGAGCTCATAATAACTCATAATGGACAAACTATTAACATTTCTTACACACAGTGTATCAATCTTGGATGTAACAGTATGGATTAATTTCACAAAGACCCGAAAAACTCTGGACTTCTAGGCTGGATGCAAAACCTTCTGTAAGGGCTAGGAAGACAAAGAAAACACCAGCAGAAAGGGGCAACTGTTAGCTTTTACGTCGAAAAGACCCTACGCTTTGACTATTTATAATTATGAAGTTATAAAGTTATTATTAAGAAGTGCCGTTTGGCGTTGCATACAACAAGATCGACCTCAGATGGGATTAAAGGCCCAAACTGGTATATGTTGACTATAGCGCCCCCTAATGGCCGATCTTCGCCAAATTTGGTAAAGAGCCTCAAAGCGGCATGCCGAATGAGCATCACAAGTTTTGTGTTGATTGCTTTTACTGTGGCAGAGATATTGCAATTGCAAATTTCCCATTTAAATGCATTGAGTTATTGGGCGAAAGCAATAAACGTTGCTTATAGCGCCCCCTAAAGGCCGATCTTCGCAAAATTTGGTACAGAGCATCGAAGTGGAATGTTGAATAAGGATCTCAAGTTATTTGCTGATAACATTAAATATAAGTGAGATATGATATGATACGTGTATGGTAGCTAGCTAGGAAAATTTGTTTGGTTGTCAAATTGGCATACTTTGACGTAGCAAAAGTATTTCCATAACTTTTTGTCAGGTCCATCTGGAGGTGCTAACTACCCGGTTTTGTGCAGATCAGTCATACGGCTTAGGAGGAGTTCGAAAAAGTGGGTTTTGCACATTGCGCGATATTGCAAAAAAACTTTCGTAAAACGCATGGGGGACCTCCATAGGGTCATGGCAAAGAATAATCTAAAGATTGGTGTTGATAGCATTTATTTTGGCTGAGATATGGCAAAGTTGGTGTTTTCATAGTTAGCTACACAAATTAGTTTGTGCGTTATATGCGCAATTTTTATTGTAGATATTTAGATGTATGGTTTTTGACTGTCAGAAGTACGGTGTGGGAGTTATACGGCCAAACGCATTTTTTATGCTATAGCGCCACCTAGTGGTGGAAATGGGTGAATTTTTGCGCCGGAGTTTTGGACCAGTCCTGAAAATGGCAACCCCCCACCATGTACGGTTTAGGCTGTAGTCGGAGTTTTAGGCGGAGAAGAATAATAATAAGTAAGAAGAAGAAGAAGAAGAAGAAGAAGAAGAAGAAGAAGAAGAAAAATCTGTAGAAAAACAATAGGGTTCCCACGCTCCGCTAGAGATGGGAACCACGTTGCCTTGCAACACGTGGGTTCCCATGCCCCCTCGTGCTTGGACCCCTAATAAAACAGCATTTCGTTCCCTCAAGCTGGTTTAACTCGATAAAATCCATACAAATTGTGCTGAAATGGTTTTGAAATTGTTCTCTTTTAGATTACTTTAAGGGTTGTGTTTTTGCAAATAGTGAAAGTCAATCAAAACAAAACAAAATTTTCTTTAGAGTAGTTTTAAATAAAAAAAAAATTATGTGAACACCTTATTTATTAAACACCTTGTTTAGTATTGCTACTATCCTTCCTGTTGAGTCACAAAAAAAGCTCATGACTCAATGACGCAGCATATATAAATAATCTGTTTAGTGGTTTTATAACCTGTATGAAAGCAAAAAAAAGTTCAATAAATAATTTCTTTAAAAGAAAAGCTAATTACCAAAATAAAATGTTTTCAACATCAATATTGATAATTTAGTTGTAAACTTTTTGTGATATAACAACCCAAAAACTCACTAGAGTAAGATATTAAATTAACTGTTTTCAGGCTGAAATCTCATATCAACTTGTATTGGTTTCAATATAACCAATACACTGAGACCAATTAAACAAAAATAGGTTGTTTATTTTATTTGTATCTTTAGTTTGCAACACAAAGTTATAAAAATCATTATGAATTAAAGTTTTTAGGCCTATAGAGCAAACCTAAGTACTTCTAATTTGACGTCTATTTATCCAATTTGTTACCTGATAAGAAAACATATCACATTCTATAATTTATGATAAAAACTGTACCAAAATCATAGCTGAACCTAAATTCCACATGCACAACTCCTGTTTTTCTCTTATCTCTGTGTGTGTGTGTTGCTATGGCCTTGCTTGCTCTGTAAGCCTAGTCTACAGTGAGGGGTTACCAAGGTTACCAATCACCTCATTGAGTGGCTCTGCTGCTCCTTTTTGTTGTTATCATGTCATCAGGAATTTTTGCCTTTTGCAGTGAGATATAATACGTTATCAGGTGGTCATCACACCATGGTGTGTCTGGTGGGTGTCCTCTTCACCCAAGTCCAATGTGTGGAGGTGCTGTAAACAAAATCTCAAAGGGTGACAGGTTCGCAAGCTTGGGCATAACGCATTTTCATAACCCTCAGTACAATAGACAGAGCATTTGTCAAGGGTAGGCATGTTGCATTTTGAATGCAAACCCCTATACTTGAGATTTTGGTTGGGAATTCTCCATTTTGGAATTATTTCAGTGGGCTTTGGCTACTACACTAGCTGTCTGTTTTGACATGACACATGCCTGACAGTAGTCTTGATCCAAAAAAAAAATTTCTGAACCAATGTTGTTTCACCATTGTGAAACAATTGTTTTTCCCTCAATTGTATTTCCATCATACTAATCATCCCCCTCTTTACATATGGTTTTAACCCGTGTCAACTTTGTAAAATGAGGAAAGAAAAGGCTGGATAGCCTTCTGTTAGGAAAATGAGTTCTACTGCTTGTACTGAGAGATGAGATGGCAGAGGTCCAGATCAGATAGCATCAGAATCAGGTACAACAGAGAACCCCACACGGTTCAGGCCAGTGCTGGAGTCTCTGGAAGAAGAACTGTCAACATAAAATATGAGATCAGGGTTAGTGAGAGGTGTGTCAGAGAGGTCAGGTTGTGGATGAACGGTCTGCATGAACAGTTTTTAGGGATCTGGCAGTCCCAGCGTCGGGGAAGACTACAGAGTCAGTTTCATTTTCACCAACGCTTCATTAGCTTCCGGCATCCAAGAGCTTGTTTGACATGAACTGAGACCCTTACCATGGATCATGGAGCTCAATGGAGCTTCCATAATTGCATAAATAGAAGTAAACTTTCTGTAATACGAGCATATGTCCAGAAGGACAAGACTTTTCCAAATGATATGTTTGGGAACGTTCCAGTTAGCTAATACTGTATATGTTTGGGTGAGATGGATTTTTGCCGGCAATTGTGATGACATGACCCAGAATTTTTTTTTTTTTTAATTAGCTTCATAGCCTTCTGCAGTAAGAAGTTTTACAGTCACATCAGGAACATGCACAGACATTTTAGGTGACAGACTCAAGTAAAAATCCTAATCGTTAACACTAAACTGAAAAAGCTGCAATTCTGTTGATTTTAAATGAAAACAGCATTATACAAATAACAAACTTTCTCTCGAGGAAGAATAAAAGCAGATGCAGCCTTGAGAGGTGTAGAAAAAACACACAAGGAGTTGAGCACTTCAAAAAAAGAACGATATTGGTTGTCAGTCAAGCATGCAGCTACAACACAGTCAGGATCAGTCCAAATCAGATGTGAGGTTGTCAAACTGTCATTATGTCTCTGAAGAACCGTTTTGAGCATTCTTCATCAGGCCCTGTAGTAACATGAGCTGTGTAATGCAGGTTGTCAGGTTTCATCCAATCAGAGGCAGGGCTGATTAGACACCGCCTCAGTGAGGTCATTTTAGCCACACTATAATTAACAAATGTGGTTATGTCAGATGCATCATTATGAGAAATTCTCAATCCATCAGGTGTTGAGGTTAAACCAATGTTAAAGTGCACATTAAATCACAACCAAGCAAAATAAGTGGACATGAATCAGACACCAAAAACTACTGAGCTGTCTTCAGTTTCCCATGTACATGAGAAAGGAACAGATAACCTTTTACTTTTTCGGCTTGACCTGTAGCTCTAATTGACCAAATAAAATGACCACTAAGCATCGGTGTCAAATCTTTAGCCCTAATAATCAGGTTTGTAGCACCAGAGTCAACTAAAACAAAAGTGAGTGGAACCCCTTTAACTTCACACTCAGTTAGTAGGCTTTTTCTTGTAGGTTTCAGAAGATAACATACTATAAGTTGGTTCAACTTTTTAGATTCTTTTTCAGAACTTTCTAGCCTATCAATTGTCCCAAATAGCAAAAACAAAAACAGTGTATCAGTGCCAAGCATTTCTTCATTGCATGAAGTGTGAGTGTGTGATAGCAGTACCTTCCTCATCAGCTGTTGGACTCAGTCAAACAGAGGGACTAGTGCTGTTCTCTGTCTGAGGTGGTTTTTCCTTTTTCTTCGGCCAGTTACATACCCGATGTCCAAAGTCCATGCAGTACCAACACTGGTCTGGGTTGTAGGGCTCATCATTTTGTCCACGGTACCCGCCTCGGCCTCCTCTGCCTCGACCACGCCATTTGTGCCCGTGGCCTTTTCGCAGTCCGGCTCCATATGTTGCCCTACAGCCTGTTGTAACATGCAGACAAACGCTTCAAACATGGTTTTCTTACGTACTTGTTGGTCTTTCACCCCGATGCAGTGTGTGACGGATGCTGGCGGTCCTGTCCCAGAGTTGAGTCTGTGTCCTCCTCGGTCCCTCTATTTTTCCAGCTCGTCTTCCTGGTTTTAGAGAAAGCTCACAACATGGGCTTTGGTTAGGTTGTACAACTGATGAGGAGGTTATTGGTGTATGTGTGTTTTTGCATTCTTTCCCTGAATCACTACCTCTTTTATCTATATGTTAAAACATTCTTTGTTTTTCCTGTACTCAGTAGCTTTAAATCCTCTGTCTTAATTTTGTCTTTTTTCATTAGTTTTCCTTCTTGTTCTACTAAATCTTGTTCCAACATTTTCAATTTGTCCATACTTAATTATAATTTGTCGACCAATATGTCAGACACTCTAGACATTCTGAATCATATTTCTTTATCATCTCGTCCACCACGGCTCCCGTAGGAATGTGGGATTTGGATGTTATTCCCCATTACCAACATGGGAGAAGTACTTCTATATCTTCATGAATAGCCGTCACTATAAGGCCAAGTTCTACTTTCAGCAAACCCGTGCACAAATCCAAACAGTTCTCTTGAATGTTTACGTTTAGATGTTATCCCAAAATCTAATGTAACACCCGTGTTGGAGAGATCCTCAGATCAAATAAGAGGTATATTACCCCTTATTTGTTCAGAAATATCACTAGAGTGATCATGAATGTAATTACCCAAATCATTATACTAAATCCCCAAAAGGTGATCAATCTACTCAGTTTACAACATCAGTATTAGTTTCTGAAATATTCATTAGCCAATTAAAATTAATTTAGATTTTACCCCTGCTGCTTGAAATTGCTTCCTTGATCGTTGGATCGGTGTGGAATCAGTGGAGTCCTCCATGGAGTCCTCCGTGGTTCTGATCCTCTCTCTCTGAATGCTTTTTAGGCGAGGTATGAGGCAGGCGATCTTTGATACCTGGATAGCAAGTCATCATCAACCCACCGAGTTCTCTCCCTGCTTCCAACCGGTCCCATCTGGGGGGCCAAATTGTTATGGAAGTTTGGATTTAGAAAGTTAAAGAGTGAAACAAAATAAAGAAAATTGCAAACTAAACCAAGTTAGATTTTTCTATTTTATTAAAAATATATTTGCAAATATAGGAAGAACATTAATTTTACACAAAAGACAGCAGCCCAGTGTGGAAAAGTTTCTACATTTGTCACAGGCAATCTGATAAACATGAAGACAATCGGAAAACACAAGAGACATCTCAGAGCCATTTTGTTCTTTGCCCTCTGCCCTACTTTCACCCTGAGGTCACCTGACCTGTACATCTCAACTGGCAAGGGAGGAGTGAATAGGCAGAGGAAGATAGTTTACTGTGACCTTGTACCTTTATCAGTTCAGATAAACAGCGCTCACATTATGTTCCAGACTTTGTGAATCTCACTTAGTTAGAATCAGAATCTACATGTGGGAATGAGATAAACTCCCTTTCAGCAGAGAGAAACTTAAAATGAATCATGCTTAAATGTAAATTTGCCCCATACAACTGTAACCACGGTGATGGTCATTTTCTGAATATAATAATTAATATGTTAGGCCTACCATAAATTGTTATTTCAAAAAAGTTATTTATTTAAAACAACTAATAATGCAGTGTTAAATCAAACTAAGTCCCACACATAAATATGCTCATGTTTTTTCCCTTTAGTCTTTGCTTTTAATATTCATCAACTGCAAAATTATAAAATTGCGTTTTTACATAACTATGCATGGAACAACGAAGTAGGCTAGTATCGATTTATGACCATTATAGGATGAAGGAGAACATTTCTCTTTGATTAATATCATTAAAGGTAAAGTTTGGTTTTGACTCATTTTAACAGAGAAAGAGAGTGGTCTGCTCCGACACAGCCACAGGGACCTTCACGCTGTGGACGCGTGTGATGAGATCTCGTGGAACTAGTAAGGTCTGTTATTTATTTTATTAAGTCGACCCGGGTCAATGGAATTGCAAAGCAAATGCAGGATTGTAAGATATGTATATGTATATATATATATATATATATATATATATATATATAAAAGAGAAAAAAGAGATAGAGAGAGAGAGAGAGAGAGAGAGCTATAAGATCATCTATCATGTACCTCTCCAAATTGCGAGATCGCTAGATTCCAACAGGGCTGGACTGGGACAAAAAATTGGCCCTGGAATTTTTGCTGGCCCGGCGCCCCACACCCACCGTGATTGGTCAGACACATTCCCTGTAGACAGTCTTCTTAAAATATGCGTGCATTCTATGATATGAGTTGCCTAGTGTTCAGCATTCATGTGATCGTTTTGGATCCTTCAAGAGGGGTCTCAAGACTTTTTTGTCGCTTTAGACACAAGTGTCTGCTAAATACTATAACCATAACTATAACCCTTCCCAAAAGTTACAATAAAGCTGAGAGTGGTACCGTATATGCCCTGGAAAAGAGCACCAATACAAGAGAAGCTAATTAAGCCATTCAAGAACACTGATGCTTGTATCATCACTGATTTTATAGATCACACAGACTCTTCAGCTAGCCAACAGGCTAACCGCTAGCATTTTCAATGTAAGCTTAATAAGCAGTTAGGTTACCTGACAGCCACTGACTTTAATGTTACAGCCAAACTGCTTGTTATCATTGTGACGTGAGACAAACGTGTGTGCGCGCACACACACACACACACACACACACACACACACACACACACACACACACACACACACACACACACACACACACACACACACACACACAGCCTCCCTCCCTTCCTGAGAGTCCCTGTTAATTTGCCTACTCCTTACCACATCGTCCTCTACTCTCTCTTCCATCTTTTCCTCACTCGCTCCCATGGCCCTGTTATGATCACTCGCCTCTTCCTCGGCTTCTTCTGTCTTTCTTCTTGTCTGTATAGCCAGCCACCTCTCCTCCTCCTCGGCTTCAGGTAATGCTGATGTTGAAGCAGCTACTAAACATGTCAGACATTTTGGCACATTTTGAGGAATCTGCATTGTATTCTTAATCTTTTTCTCCTGTAATTTCTCTGCACCTCCCTTGCACTTTGGTGGTCATTTGTACATTTTAACGTGAATGCTAAACTTCCATACTTCCAACTTCTTTAACTATTACAGCTCGTGTCTCAGGGCCAGGAGGCGTGGCCTTAGTGGGATTCGTAAATTTGTGGCCCGGAGTGGGGAAAGGGGTTCCTGGATTTAATTGGGTCAGGCCAGTGCCAATAAAGAAAATTAACCAATGGGCTGCTGTGAGGTCTTTCACTCTAAAAACAAAAAAAAAGTGAGCAACTAATTTCAGGGTAATTTCAACCCAGAAAATTGGGTTATTCTTTTAAATAACTGACCCAAATGTTGGGTTAAAATTACCCAACAGTGTAGTTAATATAACCCACCTTCTGGGTTAAATACCTGACCCAAATGTTTAGTTACTATAACTCAACTTCTGGGTCAAAAGTCACAAATAACTTAACTTGGCTTACTATTGTTTTAGGGAAGTTTGGGGACCTTTAGTCAAAACAGACCTGACTCTCCCTTCACCAGCAATACATTTTGGATGTTGAAAAAGAAAAAAAGGGATGACCCTGCCCAACAATGTATTGTACTGTCTCGCATTTGTCAAAGACATGCCGATAAACATTTTTTATTTTTACAGCCATTAAAGACACGACTAAACCTCTGCATTCTCATCTGACGCATCACACTCCTCTGTTATGGTCTGAGCGACCAGGCAGGGGGCGTTCTTCTTCTACAGGGGTAGAGAGGGAGGGAGGTGTTTCTTCTTCCTCTTCTTCTGAATTTCTGGCAGACTTATGTGTATGTTATAAGGGCAAGGGTTTAATATATGAACTTATTTCTTCTATTTCTTAGTTAATATATCCATGTTTAGAGGGTGTGTCTCTTTATTTCTCCTACAAATACTGGTGATACTGTTTTATCATAATGTACACAACACAACTAGTGTGATTGTTCATATTATAAACTATGTTGACATGATAATATAATAACGCTATAAAATATACCACTCCAACAAAAATACATTATCTATATATATATATATATACAGAGAGAGAGAGAAAGAGAGAGAGAGAGAGAGAGAGAGACAACCCTGTAACCCAAAACATGGGTTACTCTTTGAAAAATAACCCAGCAACCCAAGCAACCCAGGAAATGGATGAAAATATTAGCCCTATGACCCAGAAAATGGTTACTCTGAAAAAATCTCCATAAACCGTGTTTATGGAAATGTAAAAAGTGTAAAAAGTGTTTTACTGCTGCATCTCGCCCAATGGGAGACCTGCTAACATTTAACTAGTGTAGGGGGTCTGGGGGCATGCCTCCCCGGAGAAAGGTTTGGCCCAAAATTTGGTGGCCTCAGGCACATTCTAATGCCACAATTTTATCATATACACTGATCTTTATTATTGCATATTTAAATCAGTTTTTCTTTCTATATTTTTGTATACATTTTTGTTATAGTATTTTATTATTGCCTATATCTATATGAGTCTATCAATCAACTGACGCAAACTGAGTAACATGCACACATGCCTACTTATGGTGCATTCAAATCAACTCAGATGTGTTTCAAGTGTGGGGACAGAGGACACTGACATGTTAAATGTGGGGGACATGTCCACCGGGCATTCGTGGTTCGCTACGCTCTCGATTGGGAGCTTGAATTCAGGAGCAGTGGTGTGTGAAAAGGGTGTAGAGGAGGGGGCTGAGGATGCCTCCTGTGGCGATCCTGTGTTCAGGATCAGAGTTGAGGATGTGGGGCTGCCTATCCTGATGTGTTGAGGCCTGTTGCTCAGAAAGTCTGATATCCAGAAGCATAGTGAACTGCTCAAGCCCAAGTCGCTCTGTTTTTGGATCAGTTTGTATGAGAGTATTGTGTTGATCGCTGAGCTCAAGTCAACAAACAACATCCTTACATATGTGTTCTGATGTTCCAGGTTTGTTAGTGGTGAGTGGAGAGCTGTTGGAACTGCATTATTGTATATGTGTTAATGTGTGTATTTGTTAGGATGATTATTTATCAAAGAATGAAAAAGTCACTGGAGTTATCTTAAAAGCTTGTTTACTTGCAGGTAGAGTCAGTTTATAGCACTCACAGCATAAGTACAGAAAATGACTGAAGGTTTTTCACAACAGTGTCTTTTTGAAGGAGTTGGGAGTCAAGATCGTTATTCGGTTCATGTAATCAGTAGATTTTCTTCTTATCTCCGGTCATGCCCCGCATCTCCTCCACATGATGCGCTCTGCCCTTAGGATACAGCCTGTGCTCTTTGCAAGGTCACTCAGCTTTCATGATTAGCCCATGAAAGACATAAATCCTAAAAAAAAAAAAAGTTTGGATGCAAATGGTTTAACAGAGAAACTGAAGCAAAAACTGTTCTAAGCATCATCATTTTTCTACCAGTATTGTTGAAGCTGAATAACGAGGTCCTGTTTATTTGTGAATGTCACCGGAGAGAATAAATTGATATCATCATAAAGAGATCCTGTGTCACAGTGGGATTAATAAATCAAACACAACGCAGAAGTCCACCGGTTAAACACACATTGTTCATCACATCCAGACACCATCATACACCACTGACTAAACCTGTTTGAGTCGACACTCGCTCTGATCTTTCACCCTTGTCTTTAAATTAACTCATGAGTCGCGAGTCTCTAGTATCATTAACTCAGATCAGTTGAGTCCTACTACAATTCAATCTAAAATGATAACAGCACCACACACAAACCTATTGCAACATTAGCTGTTAATAGTCCTAGCCATCTCAGCTGCCAAAAGCTTTATAACTTACAATTTCATAGGCAACCACAACTCCACATGTCAACTCAAGGTACTGAGTGAACAGAGACAGTCCGAGACAGGTTATAGGAACTTCCCGACCCGCAGACTCAGAGCCGTTAACATTGCAAGCTCCAGACCATGGGACTCTTGAGTACACGAGTCAGTCAGTCGCGTGAATCAGCCAGCTACGTTGTCATGAGTGGATCTGTAGAGTGAGTGAAGTCTCTCCTCGAGTCAGGGTGAAAAGCAAATCCACAACAAAAGCCATTCTTTAATTTCTGAAATAAAATCCTAATAGATTATAGGTTTGGTGTATAGATGTAGCATATCAAAATTAGGTCAATCGATTTAAAAAAAATAAAAAGTATTCACTGTTTCTGTTTCTATGTCTACATTGAAAGCCTATATATTGCTTAGGCTACACTAAGTTAAGTCAAAATGTTCTATTTCCCATGACTAAATGGCTCTCCTGTGAGCAGCTGCATGAGGTGGCAAGTAGGACTGAGTTTTCTTGGTGATTTAGCAATACTGACTCAAGTGACTCGCACAACCCGGATCAGTTTAGTGAGAGACTCAGAATAACCCAAATTCTTAAAAGGAATCGAGTTTACCAGGCCTATCACTGACCCTGACTTTAACACCCTGTTAAATATCAAGTCTTTACCTGCGTCATCATGATTAAGACCACTCCCCTTTCTAAGGTATATAAGTGACTCTCTTTTCCCTCCAAACCAAACCAAACCAGCCAGTACAAAGATTACTGATGTGAGTTTAATGGACATTTTCACATTGTATTATCATTATCATTGAAAGAAAGATTTTCCTGAAAAATGTATAAATGTTGTTTATGCTAGATTGCAGAGTTTATTCTGTTGAGTAAAGATAAAAATGAGTGCAGATTGTGAATGCATTAATGATGTAAATCAGGTGAAGTTTGACCTAATTTGTTATTATTGAGTGTTTAATGCTATTCAGATCTGTGACATTTTCTTTCAGTGACAGTCATCAGCTTGTTCTTCTCCTCTGTGTCAGCCAATCACCACCTCAGCAAAGGTATTTATATTTCAATGTATAATCACAATTTCATCTATTTTACTTTTATTAATAAATAATCTTGTCGGGGGGGGGGGGGGGGGGGGGAGGGGGGGGGGGGGGCCCCCCCCAAAACCCATTTTTTTTTTGTATGGGAGGAAAAAAAAAAAAGAGAGGAAGGGGACAAAAACAACAACCGGGGGGGGGGCCCCTTTTGTGTGTTTTAACCAAAAGGCAAAGTTCTCGACCCTCACCTATGGTCATGAAGGCTGGGTAATGACTGGAGCTCATTGAGGTGGTTTGTGCATCTGGTAAGGATGCCCCCTGGGCGACTCCCTAGGGAGGTGTTCCAGGCACGTTCAGCTGGGAGGAGGCCTCGGGGAAGACCCAGGACTAGGTGGAGAGATTATATCTCCAACCTGGCCTGGGAACGCCTCAGGATCCCCCAGTTAGACGTCTGGTAAGGATGCCCCTGGGCAATCAGAGTTGGGGTCAGCGGATGACAATGCATAATCTATCAAATATTAAACCGTATATATTTTATAATACGATATTAACTTATCTAGATACTTTAATTTGATGAATGGCTCATTAATAATCAATTGCAGTCATTAATTGTCTGACATTCTTTCCTTGTCTGACGTATGTTGACTTTGTTTAACTTCTTTCCACAGATGACGTCAGTCTTTCCGTTTGCTTTGTTGCTCTGTTTGTCCAGCGGACTGTTGACTGCATATGTAAGTACACTCTTAAGAAATAAATCACTAAAATAACTAAAATAATTAAGAATTTGCTGTGTAGATACAGTAAAATTCACATTTTCTGTTATTATACACAGCTTTTAATAAACAGTTAATTCTTTTAATTTTTAAATGTTTGTCAATAATAGTTGCACTCTTTAATGTGCATTCAAAATTGTAGGCTGATAAAACTTGTGCTCCAGGGACCATATTCATATAACATCTAAAGCTAAATGTAGCTCTTAACTGGCTGAGTTAGAGGCTGTTAAAGTCTTGTCTAAATTATAATAAACAGGTCAGAACAGTATCTCTGACTCGTTGGGTTGCTCTGATTGTAGTCTTGCATTGCCAGCTCTATCTCCACAGCACAGAGGAGGAACAATCCATAAATGAACAGTTGTCGATATAGACTAGTCTGATTGTTTTTGGCTTATTTGTTCATACAGGGTGAACCTTGCTGCCCTCCTGGTTGGACTCAGTTTGGCTCTCGCTGTTTCGCTTTCTACATCCAGACAAAGACCTGGTCTGATGCAGAGGTACAGTAGTTTCATCCATCATAACACATGTATGCTTAATATCAATTTAGTGTAATACTTTACTGCAGTAAAACTACTAATACCACATAATTAGGAAAATGATCAAACTCTCCCAAGACATGAACACCCGTTAATACCAATGATACTTACATACTTTTATTTAAGTAATATTTTCATTGCAGAAGATTTACTGTAACAGAGTATTTTTACAGTGTGGTAATAGTATTAAGTAAAGGATCTGAATACTTCTTCCACTACTGATTAAAAGTATAAAAATCATCCATGTGAATATAAAACTGCCCTGAGATCTGTTAATAATGTGATTATGATTTTGTTTCTTTCTAAACGTTTTAAACTGATGACATTGTCTCCATTAGGCCTTCTGCATCTCCGCTGGTGGGAATCTGGCTTCCATCCACTCAGATAAAGAACATGGATTCATCAAAGACTTCATTTTCCAAGTGACCGGTGCACAGACAACTGCCTGGATCGGAGGCACCGACGCAGTGAAGGTGAGACTTTTATCATCACACAGGAAGTGATGTCACCTGTCTCTCAGCCTGTTCTATGAAGCATTCATACATATAGCTGTGAAAAGTAAATCTCTGTAATCTGTATGTATTCCAAATTTGTATTACTGTCAGCAGCACATTGACTGCTGTATAAGAGCGTGAAGATCCTCATAGGGAGGAGGTTGGGGGGGTGGTGTTTGGTCCTAAAACACAGGGCTTTGAAGCTGGGGAGCAGAGTTCATGTCCTGAAGAAGTTAAGAAGAAAACAAAAGACTATCACCCTGTAAACGAGTGTTCATGTCCTGAATCCTGATCTTAATTAGTCGTTTTGGTGTCTAAATGTAACTGTCGTCACTGCATGACACACAGTACCGGCTCACTGTCACCTTTTCTCAGCTAAATTTAACTGTCATGTGACCGGCAGGCGGTCAACTAATTTTGTAGGATTTCTTACATAATTAGGCGATTGTGCATACGTTGTCATACAATATCTTCATGAGAATGCGTTGGGTCTCATGACTTGTTGTAGAAAATGAGAAGTCTATTGGCCTGAATGACTATTACAACAAAACCTCTTGACTTCACTTTGACTTTAAACCAATCTTTCTCCTCCAGCCGTTGACGTGGTTCTGGTCTGATGGATCCAAATTCGACTACGCAAGCTGGAATGCGGGGGAGCCTAACAACGCTGGTGGAAATGAGTTCTGTCTTACCATGAACTGGGGTGGAGGTAAAAAATATTTAAAAGATCTTGTTGTATGTTAAACTTTTAAATATAAAAGTTAAATGTAATCAGTTACATTGGTTGTAAACTCTCTCTACAGCAAGCTGGAACGACTGGGCTTGTACCAACAAGGCTGCTTTCGTGTGCTCCAAGAACCTGTGTGTGTAACTCTACCACACCATCATGATGCCTCTACAGCTCATCTATAATCTCTATCATTGATTCACTTTCAGTTTGTTCAGCAGACAGAAACAGCTCTCTGCTGACAGATGACTCACTTTCACTTGTTTATAATCTGAAGAGTTAGGGAACAGTTCACATTTGGGTTTAAAATTAGACAGAAACTGGCTCACTGAGTTGGACAAAACTAATCAGTAATTGGACTTTTAATTCATAGTAAATAACACAAAACGAAATACAGAAAACATTTGAATAGTCACACATCTTTTACATTTTAGCGTACGGTAAATATGAAGTTTCGTCAAGCAGACATTAGCTTAGCTTAGCATAAAGATTGGAAACAGGGGAAACAGCTAGCCTAGCTTAGAATAAAGACTGGAAACAGCTAGAATGACTCTGTCCAAAGGTAAACCTACCAGACATGAGTGGTGATGATCTTTTCATCCGAAATGTCGAAATAGAAAATAAAAGTGTATATTTTGTCGGATCTTTCTGTGATACAAGAGGAGAATGCAACTGTAATAGCACTTCATAATAACTATTAATAATTCATATAGTCCACTGGTTTAATGAATTGGTTCCTTTTTATTCTTAAAACTTATGTGTTGTGTTCTTTATTCATCTTTATTTCCTTTACTATATAATCAACTAAGCATTCAAAAATAAAAGACATATTGTCACAAAAACAGTGTCTGGTCTTTTATTTGTTTTCTAAAAGGGACACATCATTAATATTTCCCCTGGGGGCTTGAAGTCACATACATATCCCTGCTTCTGCTCAATTATTGTTATCCCCGGTGGAGACAAAATGTATCCCCCCCCCACACCTCAAAGTGATCAATGTTACGTCACCGATAGCCTAGACCCTATATTAATTATAGCCTAAATAATAAGTCTTTTAAACTAAGTGAAGTGCTGTAACATGAACAGTCTATGCAGAGAACGATAAACTCTGAGCAGCAGTTGCTGGTTTTATTCAGCTGCTACAGAGCTCCGGGACGCAGTGGTGGTTCTAGACACATTTTACTAGGGGGGCCAAGGAGGGGGCAGTGTTTAACCAGGGGGGCACATTAAAAAATAACAACAAATTATATTTAAAGGTGATACACTTTATTTTACTTTAAAATCATATAAACATTTATTTTGTACAAGAGTGAGTGCAGGTCCTAGTAGGCCAATAAAAAAGGAAAAATGCTGTTTTTCTCACTTTTTTGTTTACTGGGGCAGAAAAGGACCCTATGTCCCTTCCTCGTTTCATGATAACTATTAGAAGAAGAAAAAACGTAGGGGCATGCATTACATTTCGTTGCCTAACCATCCCTCCCTACTTAAAGTGATGGTTCGGAGTAATTTCACCCTAGGGTCCTTTGCACCATGACTTCGAGCTAAACACACCCCCAGAAGCTTTTTTCAACTGGGTCGAACATTGGGAGAGTTAGCATAGCGTTATCAGCTGAATAGCTTAGCGCAGGGGCTAATGGATCCAGTGAAGTATCTCGTAAGTTACCCCACTAACAATGCCCAAAATGATACCAAACTTCTTGACTAGTACAAATAGGTTATGTACTCATAAAACGATGGATTGTAAAGTTTGTAAGTAAACCAGAAGTGTATGTAAATAACACTTGCCTGTTGGCTTCTCGTCTCTGCTTCTGTTGCTGCTGCTGCTGTTACTACCGGGCAGTAAGAGTGCTTAGGGCCATCTACAAATTACTACACCGAAAAGAGATGCAACAAAAATATTTACAAATTTAATGACTAAATGAGGTAGTGTCTCCAAACTTACCTCAATTATAACTTGTCTCCTGCTAGTTATACTACAGCACTTAATTTAAAAAAAAAGATAAATTAATAAATTTTTATTTATTTATTTATTTATATTGTTGGAGAGTAGGGAAGCTTTATTGGCTGCCTTGACGTTGCCAAAATTTAAAGTTTGATGGCTAGGGGGAGCGGAGCGGAGAGAAGCGGGCCCAAAAAATCAAGCCCGACCCTGCCCGAGCCCGTGCACGTTGTGTCCAAGCCCGGCCCGGTCCGACACATTGACTGGAATTATGAGCCCGAGCCCGATTTCGAGACAACGCTTTTTTCATCCGTGGGCCGTTATAACTGATGTTCTCAACTACAATTCAGAGTTGTTTGAACTGCAGAAATATGTTTAAAATGATCTTAATGAATAATGCAACAAGAGCGAAGCATGTAAACTGCGCTGTTTGTTTATTCTGAATGGAACGGATCGCAAATGGATCAGAATTAAGAAACGGAAAAAAAACCAACGTATTTCTCTGTGAGGGCTTGCCTCGCCCTCAGGGGTACCCTATGCTGTAATAGGCGAGCAGCGTGCCGCACTTAATGCACTCGACAAAGCCGACACATGTTGTCACTTCCCACGACTTGTTTAAAATGGTTCCATACCTCAGACTTTCCTCCAAACTTGTTCAAAGGTAATTCTACTGTTGTTGTTTTTTCTTTACATCCTCAAGCTCCATGTTGCACTTAAGCTGCACCATACAGGCCCTCAGGCCCGGCCGGTGTGATGTGTGCGAGAGGAGACATGTTGCATTTTGTAACTGTAGTCAAACTTGTGTAACTTTTTGGGCACATTTATTACTTTGGCCTAAATATAGCCTATATAGATAATATTTCTGATTATGGCATCGCTTTCTCCCCACCCAATTAGGCTATAGTAATGATAAAAAAAAAATCTCTCCGTGAACCATCACTTTATCGTGGTGGAGAGGTTTGTGTGTCTCTGTGAACCTGAGGGCTGTGTTGTCTGGAGCTTTGTGCTCCTGGTAGGGTCTCCCAAGGCAAAGTGGTCTCAGGTGAGGGGCCAGACAAAGAATGGTTCAAAACCCCAATGGAAAAACAAGGTAGAAATGGAGTGACCCTGCCCGGAGGAAGCCCGGGGCCCCCGTCTGGAGCCAGGCCCAGACGGTGGGCTCGTCGGCGAGCGCCTGGTGGCCGGGTTTGCCACGGAGCCCGGCCGGGCACAGCCCGAACAAGCTATGTGGCTCCCATCTCTCCAGCCCATGGGCCCACCACCTGTGGGAGGAACCGCTGGGGTCGGGTGCGCTGCCACATGGGTGGCAGTGAAGGTCAGGGGCCTCGACGGACCAGACCCGGTGGTTGTTTGTTGTTGGACTTCTGTGCTAGTCATGGATTGTCTATAACGAACACCATGTTCGAACATAGGGATGCTCATAAGTGTACCTGGTACCAGAGCACCCTAAGCCGAAGGTCAATGATCGATTTTATAATCGTTTCATCTGATCTGAGGCCGTATGTTTTGGACACTCGGGTGAAGAGAGGGGCAGAGCTGTCAACCGATCACCATCTGGTGGTGAGTTGGGTCAGGGGGTGGGGGAAGACTCTGGACAGACCTGGTAAGCCCAAACGTGTAGTGCGGGTAAATAGGGAACGTCTGGAGAGGCCCCTGTCCAACGTACTTTCAACTCGCACCTCCGGCGGAGCTTTTCGTGCATCCCTGTGGAGGCTGGGGGCATTGAACCCGAGTGGACAATGTTCAAAGTTTCCATTGCTGAAGCTGCGGCGAGGAGCTGTGGTCATAGGGTCTTAGGTGCCTCAAGGGGCGGTAACCCACGAACACCGTGGTGGACACCGGTGGTCAGGGAAGCCGTCCGACTGAAGAAGGAGTCTTTCCGGGATATGTTATCCCAGAGGACTCGGAGGCAGTTGCAGGGTACCGGAAGGGCCCGGAGGGCTGCAGCCTCTGCCGTGAAAGAGGCAAAGCAGCGGGTGTTGGAGAAGTTTGGAGAAGACATGGAGAAGGACTTTCGGTCGGCACCAAAGTGCTTCGGGAAAAACTGTTCGCCACCTCAGAGGGGGGAAGCGGGGAACCATCCAAGCTGTGTACAGTAAGGATGGCACACAGTTGACCTCAACTGAGGAGGTAATAGGGCGGTGGAAGGAGCATTTTGAGGAACTCCTGAATCCGACTCAATAATGCACACTATGTTAGAGGCAGAGCTGGAGGATGACGGGGATTGTCGCCGATTACCGCGGCGGAAGTCACTGATGTAGTCAAACAACTCCACAGTGGCAAAGCCCCGGGATTGATGAGATGCCCGGGCAAGGGGTAGGGGTTTGTTTTGTCCTTTCTCGTCTCCCTCCCCTCCTCCCCCCTCGCGGGGACCCCACAAGAGCACCAACGCAGGGTTAGGGTCGTCCTTCTTTTCTTTTTAAAAACGCCCAAAACGGGCCCCCCCCCCAACCCCCCCCCTCCCCCCCTTTTCCGGCCCCGTCTGCCCCCCGCTCTTGTAAAAAGGAGTTTCCGCCGATAGTCGAAACCTCAGGTTGAGGAGGAACAATGCGGATTCCGTCCCTGTCGTGGGAACAACGGACCAGCTCTTCACTCTCAGGATCCTGGAGGGGGCCTGGGAGTATGTCCAACCGGTCTATGTGTTTTGTGGATTTGGAGAAGGCGTATGACCGGGTCCCCCGGGAGATATACTGTGGGAGGTGCTGCGGGAGTATGGGGTGAAGGGGCTTCTACTCAGGGCCATCCATCTCTGTACGACCAAAGTGAGAGCTGTGTCCGGGTCTCGGCAGTAAGTCGGACTCATTTCAGGTGAGGGTTGGCCTCCGCCAGGGGCTGCGCTTTGTCACCAATCCTGTTTGTAATATTTATGGACAGGATATCGGCGGCGTAGTCGGGGTGGGGAGGGGTTTCAGTTCGGTGGGCTGGGGATCTCATCGCTGCTTTTTGCAGATGATGTGGTCCTGATGGCATCATCGGCCTGCGACCTTCAGCACTCACTGGATCGGTTCGCAACCGAGTGTGAAGCCGTTGGGATGAGGATCAGCACCTCTAAATCTGATGCCATGGTTCTCAGCAGGAAACCGATGGAGTGCCTTCTCCAGGTAGGAAATGAGTTCTTACCCCAAGTGAAGGAGTTTAAGTACCTTGGGGTTTTGTTCGCAAGTGAGGGGACAATGGAGCGGGAGATTGGTCGGTAAAGCGGCCAGCGGTGCGCCGTATTACATTCCATCTATCGCACCGGGACGTAAAAGAGAGCTGAGCCAGAAGGCAA
Source organism: Perca fluviatilis (assembly GCF_010015445.1). Taxonomy (NCBI): domain Eukaryota; kingdom Metazoa; phylum Chordata; class Actinopteri; order Perciformes; family Percidae; genus Perca; species Perca fluviatilis. Next base: position 36,455,669 of record NC_053123.1, on the reverse strand, counting down.
AGCTCTCATCTACCGGTCAGTTTCGTTCTTACCCTCACCTATGGTCATGAAGGCTGGGCGATGACCGAAAGAACGAGATCCAGGGTACAAGCGGCCAAATGGGTTTCCCAGGAGGGTGGCTGGCGTCTCCCTTTAAGAGATAGGGTGAGAAGCTCAGTCATCCGTGAGGAGCTCGGAGTAGAGCCGCTGCTCCTTTGCGCGAAAGGATCCAGTTGAGGTGGTTCGGGCATCTGGTAAGGATGCCCCTGGGCGCCCTCCCTAGGGAGGTGTTCCAGGCACGTCCAGCTGGGAGGAGGCCTCGGGGAAGACCCAGGACTAGGTGGAGGGATTATATCTCCAACCTGGCCTGGGAACGCCTCGGGATCCCCCAGTCGGAGCTGGTTAATGTTGCTCGGGAAAGGGAAGTTTGGGGTCCCCTGCTGGAGCTGCTCCCCCCGCGACCCGACACCGGATAAGCGGACGAAGATGGATGGATGGATGGAAAAAAAAAATGCTTGATCAAGGCCACAGCCCGGCCCGGCCTGAGGATAGTGGCGGAAAATAACAGCCCGGCCTGGCCAGAAGGTCGGGTGGGCTCGGGTCGGGCTCGGGCTCGGGCAGAGAATCTAAACTCTACCCATGATGCAGAGCCGGCTGAGAATAAAAACCGAGAAGTGGCCGCGCACACACAGCCCCAAGGACTTTTTTTCTTTTGATGAGGAGGAAGAAGACACAATGTCCTTTAGCGCAGACTCACAGGTACTTGAGTACATGAGATCAGGCTCAGAATTAGAAGTTCTCAACTGTTTCCCCCGAGTGAAAGCTGTTTTCATGAAATACAACACTGCCACACCATCCAGTGCACTGTGGAAAGGCTGTTCAGCCTGGGAGGTATTGTGCTTACCCCCAGAAGAAACAGAATTTCAGATAAACGTTTTGAAAGAATGCTCCTGATGAGGTATAATCACATTTTGTGCTGATGTGGAATAGGTTGCCTGACATAGCTCAAGCCTATGCCTAATATCCTCTTTTTTGTCTGCCATCATACTGTGAAACAGCATATTCACTTATTCACTCATTTTATTTTATTTACACAAGCAACATCAACATCAAGCCAAGTTCTTTTTTCTGTTGGATATAGATGAGGCATGTTTTATTTTGAGACATATGACACATTTTGAGGTAATCATGTTGTTCCTAAGGAGCCTATTGATACTATTTTTTATAATAAAGAGCACAAACCTTGTGGTTGTGGGGCAACCATTTTATTTATATTTATGGAATTTATTATTATTTATAATAAAGACTACAAAAGAAATACCTGTTATGTCTTCCAAATAACTTTATTTAGGCCTACATATTTAGGAAAGGATATTGGGTTCTGCCCAAAATCAGGCAATATGAAAGTAACATAAAAGTAACGAGTAACGTGAAAAGTTACCTTCCATAGGGGGTAACTAAGTAAAGTAACGCATTACTTAGCGTTTCAGAAACGATAAAACTTTATTCTTAATTGTCACATACACACAGTACAACATTGTGAAATTCTATTACTGCATTTAACTACATGCATCCAGGGAGGAACTTGGGCTTTTACATATGGTCAGATGACCTGGGAGTGTCCACCAACCTTGCGGTTGTGGGGCAACCATTTTACCTCTGGCCCACAAGCCACCTAAGGGTGTAAGAATTTTGTCAAACGCGCTCTCTGGCTTGTAAGCGTTTCATGTTTACACCACACTATTCCATTTTGAGATTATTTGCATGAATAAGTGTTTTGGCATTCACGGCCAAGTGGCATTTAATTAATCCATGGTTTAAGGAGAGGGATTTAATGTTTAATGTTTTGCATGTTTTGTTGTGCATGATCAAACCCCCCCCTCTTCTTTTTTCACAGACACACTGTAAAAAATGGCTGTGAAATCTACAGTTATTTACTGTAGATTTCCCAGTAACATTACTGTATAACATTTTTACAGTAGAATATTGTAAAGTTTACAGTAAAGCCTAAAAAATCACAGTAGTCGTTGCATTATAGTTGACATCACAGTAGTCAAAGCATTACTGTAAAAAAAATCACAATTAGCCACTATACTACTGTAAATAGTAAAGTTAATTACTGTAATTTTTTTTATCATATCTTTCTTTGTACCCCTTTTACATGGACGGCCCCAGATTATTGTTTCATTACCGGAATATGATATAAATACTTACGGTGTAGCGCTAAGTAAAAGTGTAATATTAATAAATTAAAATGTTTCATGTACTTGTACTCTGATGCACCTGGAGCTTTCTATTCCATATTTTTAAGAATTCGCATAAGATTCCAAGAATATTTTTTGTTTGTTTGTTTGTTTTGTGACTGTAAATGGGCATTTGGGTGTAAATGGGTGTTAACAGGAAATGAAAATATTTGATAAGCCTTATCTTAAACTTTCCAAAGCCTCCCCTGACATGGTCTAAAAATATATGCTTCATAAACACATCATTTTTTTGAGATATCATCCTCAGATTTTAAATGAAGCATGACCTTTGGTTATAAGTTGCAATAGTACATTCACATAATTATGTATATTAATATTAAAATATTAATATTTTTTATACATTTAATAAATATATTCTTAATATTTGTTGTTTTAATTTTTGAGCTTATATATCTCAATATTAATAACATCTGATTAATTTTGAGTTTTGGACTTGAGCCAAAACTCTCAAGCATTCTAAATATGTTGGTTATGTGTCTATTCAGAATGACTTATGAGCAGTTCCATTTTATTTTGGGTAGGCTATGTCATGTGCATTACTTGCCAAAATTGAGGCTGTCTGGTTAACTCATACATACGCATCGATGGGATTTTTTTAAAAAAAAATCAGTGTTATATCCTTTTTCTTCGGAAGCAGGAGAGATAAACATGCAAGTTTCCTGAGCTGTTTCTGAGCTGCAGGGCAAAATCAAAACGCACGACAGAGTGGGGCGGGGTTTTTACCCAGTCTAGAATCTGTGGGGAAAAAGCGAAAGAAGCATCATTTGAATTTCTGACTCCGTCAGTGACAGAAAAGCTCCGTTAATACTTCAAATGTACGTTTCTTTTAATACACGGCTTTTGTCTTGTTGTATTTATTTTGTTTTCGTCTCGTGTTGATATCTTTCACTTTTTGCCTGAAGAGGAATTCAGGGAATTCAGCCCCGACGAAGACGTTTTCACAGCCTTTAAATTTAACTTAATGCTACAGGTAACAGTTACGTTAGTTACCGGTAGCAGCTAACGTTAGACAGGAGAAGATTTATTATTTTTTTTCACCCGTTGCGTCTGGCGGAGTTTCCATTTTGGAATCGCGGATCCTTCACCAACTGCTTGGGACTTGCAGAAAACCAGTAAGTAACTTTACCGTCACTACTAGGAGCAAAAACAAAAAAAGGCTAATTGCTTCCTTATCAAATTTCAAAAAGCTTTTTTTACCTAGAGATAATATACCACCTTGTTTCAAGTAACTCTTATCTTTGAGGCATAGGAGACTACCACTCCCGCAGACGCAGAGGCCCAGCTGTCTCTCCCATCATCATGCTCGGTAAGTTTCACATTCAATGTTAACGAATCCTTTGAATGTATAGGGCACATGCAAAGCAAAGTTTCTGGAAAACACTTGTGAATGCAGTTTGTGTCGTGTCATTCTCTGCCTCGTCACCAGTCAGGAACAGCAGTCACTTCAAAAACTTAAGTTATGTGGAGTACTGTCTCATCTTTTGTAGCCACCTAGCTATGTCATGATTGCTATTTCAGATTGCTTGCTATGCCTGTATCACTCATTGTTTTTCTATCACCAAACCAGTTACTGCTGCATAAAGGATTAGTTCACCCAATCCATCCATTCTTCTTTTTTTTTCTTTTTTTTTCAGTCAATCTGATGTTAAGAATACATTTTAGGCAGTGGTTGAAGAATTGTAGCTTGTTCAGGAGGTTCTTTGTTGTTTTCCACATCTCAGATCTTTAAAGGGGTATGGTATTAATGCTTGAGTCGAATTGCTGTAGTTTGGTCTTGAGTGTGATGTTACGTGCTCTTCATTTGGGCCCCATCATGCCAAATGCAGCTCTTGCCTTGCCTATTCTCCTCTTTACATCCCTTTTTGATCCACCATCACTTGCTACCTACATGGAGTTGACTTCCTTTAGTGGTTGGTGGTTAACCATCAAGCTGGCCAGTGTCTTTCTGTTTGCACTTTGGCTGTTGTGCTAATGTGGAGACCTGTCTCAGCTGCCTTCTGTTCTACCTCTCTCTCTTCTTTGCATTTGGTGGTGGTTTTGGGGCAGTAATGTGATATAATCTGCAAAGTCTAGGTTGTCCAGTAACAACTGTAAATGGGGTCCATTGGATCCCATTGCCCTGTTGTCAGTGGCTTGCCGCATGACCTAGTCGGCGCATGATCTAGTCTACCTTCTAAGAGGAATGGTAATCGAGAAAGTAGACAGCCTTGACTAACTCCTGTTGAGATGTGAAATACTTCTGTCAGCAGGCCTTTATGTATGATTCTACAATGCTCACTGCTCTTACAGTTATTCATTAATATGTACATATTGTCCCATCCCCTAACTCCTATACTCATCTTCATAGGTTTTCAGTCAGGATTAATCCTGACTCCAACAAGTGCACTGCCAAGGAGCAGATGAGCAAGACGACTGGGAGAGTGGTGAAGTGGAAGACTTTATACATGAACCCCCATGTAATCTCCTTCATCAGGGACTTCACAGAGTTCTATTTGCTAACTGGCTAGAAACAGGTGAGTTTCTGATAATAGCTTTAATAATAATTATAATGTAATAAATAATATAGGTATATGTGGGTATAATATAATTAATCATAATTTGATAATAATAATTATTAGGGATGCACCGGTATCGATATTGGGCCGAATACTGAGCTCAATGTACTCGTACTTGTAAAAATATTTTTTTTACTCTGATACCAGGCGTGTAAACAGTGTTTGTGTTTAGAAAAAGAAACACTGACAATAGAGGGTATAATGGGGATAGAAAAGGCAGTCTATGAAGTAAATCTGTCTTACTAGTGGAATATTAAACCGAAATATAGTAACAACTTTGCTTTGGTGCCTGAGCTGATAAGAGAAAAATGCGCTGTGGATTGAGCGCGGCGCAGACAGACGCGCGTGAGCTGGTCGAGTGCATCCCTTTAACCAGACGTCATTGTAAAGTTTGTAGTTCACTCAGATGTAAATGGCAAAGAAAGTCAAACAAGACATAATGTAGCTTATCAACATTAACTGACAAGAGAGAGAGAACTAGTTGAATGCTCTTGATTGACTAAATCATACAGACCCTTTCCAAAAATTTGAATATCATGGAAAAGTTAATTTATTTCAGGAATTCTACTTAAAATGTGAAACTAATATATTATATTGACTCATTGCTTGCAAAGTAAGATATTGCAAGCCTTTATTTGTTACAATGTTGATGATTATGGCTTAAAGCTTGTGAAAAAAACAAAATCTAAATGTCAGAAAATTAGAATATTACATGAAATCACATTGTAGTTACACAGTAATCTCCATGGTCATTGAACCAGGTTTTAGTTTATTTTAGTTATTTTGGCAATGTGGGCAGGTGAAAATCCTGCTGGAAAATCATCTTCATAAAGCATCTCCATAAAGCTTTTCTGCTGAAGGAAGCATGAAGTGCTCTAAATGTCCTGGTAGACGCGCGTTGACTCTGGACTGTGCTCTATTAAGTCCAGAGTCAACGCAGCAGTCTTCCAGGACATTTAGAGCACTTCATGCTTTCACCAAACAAGCTTTATGGAGATCCTTGTTTCATTTTCCAGCAGGACTCTGGCACCCGCCCACACTGCCAAAAGAACCAAAACCTGGTTCAATGACCAATGGGATTACTGTGTAACTACTCGCATTCTCGTAATGTTCTAATTTCAGAAACTTAGATTGTGGTTTTAAAACTGTACATATCAAAATATAACAAATAAAGGCTTGACATATCTCACTTTGCAAGCATAAGTCTATATATTCACATTTTAAAGTAATTCTGAAAAATAAATTCCATGATATTCTAATTTTGGAAAGGGTCTGTATGGAATAAAACAAACTGTTACCTTATTTATTAGGGCTGGGTAAAAAAATATAGATTTTTTTTATTTTAATCGATTCTCATTTTTAGAAAATCGATATTGATTCTTAAATCCCAAGAATCGATTAGTCATCCTGTTTTCAGTTGATGAATGAATGGAACATTGTAGCACGCTTCCCATCCAATAACTCGCCATAATCTTTGTGTTTTGTTACTATTCATATGAAACGGTCCCAGATTTCAATTTACGTCCATTTTCTTAAAACATAAGTACCGTTTTGGTGCTGTGGCGTGAGATCGCTCTGGCGCAGCTCAAGAATAGATAAGCAACAGCGCGGAGCCATGATCTTCTCTTCCACCTTAATAATAGCAGTTACAGCGAGATAACTGCCCCTAGTGAAGATTCATAATTCAGAAATTAGTCAAGTCTCGGTCTATAAATATTTGGGTGTCATGATAGACGACAATCTCTCATGGACCTCTCATATAGATTTCATCTGCAAAAAATACAACAGCGGGTTTATTTTCTTCGTAGATTGAGATCTTTGGAGCTAGCAGTCAAATCATCTCTCTGTTTTTCACATCAGTAATTCAGAGTATGATGCTTTACTGTAGTACTGCTTGGCTAAGTAGCCTCTCAGTTAAAAATAAAACAAAGCTATTTAATCAGATTAAAATTTGCGCAAAGATTACAGGACTACCTGCAGTGTACTTCTTTCAGGAGGCTCACAATAATAGTATGCTTAGACTAGCCAGAAATATTTCAAATGACCCTTTACATGTCTTGCACAGTGAATATCAGCTTCTGCCTTCAAACGCTTTAGAGTTCATTCTTTTAATCGTATTAGACTTAAAAACTCCTTCATACATCAATCTATCCTATTGTTAAACCAGCTACATTAAACCCAGTGCAATATTTATTGCAGGGATATACATCTCCAAGACTCTGTCCGTGTGTATGTTTATGTCATGTACTGTTGTTACATATGTTTTCTTTGTTTCCTTTTTGGAGTTTGTCATTTGTGGTAATGTCTCATGTATGTTTGTTGGTGGTATTAATCTTATGTATGTTTGGATGTTTTTGAACGAGCTACCCAGGGATGTACAAAGAATTTCAGCCTTTGGCTGACAATAAAGTTGTATCGTATCGTATCGTATCTATCGTAGATAAACATGAATGAGCATCTGAAAGTTTGTTAAAGGAGAGTACAACTTATCGAAATCTGTATCACGTCAAATGCAGTATAGGCTACTAATGCTAAACTGCGGGACGCGTTTAATAATAAAAAGAGCTATTTAATAGCATAAAAATATGCTCATGAGATGATGTTTCCAAGGCAGCGGGTAATTTTGTTAAGAGTTTATGTAACACATGGAAGCTTGAATCTCAATCTTTGAATTAAATTGAAAAAGGTAGCATAAATAATTACAATAGAATAAAGATACAAATAAAGATAAAAGTGTTTGGGTTGGTCTAACACTAGTATTCATAAATACTACAGAAACTGAATAAAGTGATTAAATGTAAAATAACACTGGATGTCTATTAGTCCTGACTAAATTAAATATTAGGCTATAAATTCTGATTCCTAACAATTGAAGCTGTCTTTTGTTGTTTCAAAAACAAAATTAATGACAGACATATATGACTACGTTCACTTTAAGAAACGCGCGAGGTGTATATCGCCTCCTCAGCTTGCCTTGTGCAGAGAGAAAGAGAAGACCCAGCACCGCTACACACTGTTTGTGATATTGTGTCTCGGAGAACATTTTAAAATGACTGATTTGGTTTTAGAATCTGTGTGGATTAATATACTCAACCTACAGGCTAAAGTGAATCAATGTTTGCAGGAATTTACTGCATTATACAGTACAGGCCAAAAGTTTGGACACACCTTCTCATTCAATGTGATTCCTTTTTATTTTCATGACTATTTACATTGTAGATTCTCACTGAAGGCATCAAAACTATGAATGAACACATATGGAATTATGTACTTAACAAAAAGTGTGAAATAACTGAAAACATGTCTTATATTTTAGATTCTTCAAAGTAGCCACCCTTTGCTTTTTTGATAACTCTGCAAACCCTTGGTGTTCTCTCAATGAGCTTCATGGGGTAGTCACCTGAAATGGTTTTACCTTCACAGGTGTGCTTTGTCAGGGTTCATTAGTGGAAGTTTTTCCCTTATTAATAAAAAAGCAAAGGGTGGCTACTTTGAAGAATCTAAAATATAAGACATGTTTTCAGTTATTTCACACTTTTAAGTACATAATGTGTTCATTCATAGTTTGATGTTTTCAGTGAGAATCTATTCATGAAATAGTCATGAAAATAAAAGGAAAAGCATTGAATGAGAAGGGTAGTCAAACTTTGGCCTATACTGTAAGTGGGAGACCAGCGTGAATGATTAAAATGATGTGTGAAATACCCGCGCCAAAATTAGAGCCCTGAATATAGAAAAAAAATATATTTTTGAATCGACCACTTAAAAAAAAACAATTAATCGAAAAATCAATTTTTTTGCCCAGCCCTATTAAAGCCGTGAAAACTTGAAAATCTGTGTTTCCCACACATACTAATTTGTGATGTACTCCACAGAATCAACACCACTGCGCCTGCCACCATTGCATTTCATTATTCATTTTTAAATGGTGTTAAAAGGAAATGAATAACTCTCCCTCCATTTCTCTCAGCGCCAAAGCAAATTTTTGTGCCACTAAAGCCATTTGAATGGTGTGATGTAGATGACTGCTGCGCTTGTGACAGGACGCGTGTTACTGATAGAACGAGCAGAGAGAGAGAAGCCCTGTCTGCGTTCACACTCTCATCGTCTTCAAACTGTCTTGCTCTCTGTCCACTCAGGCATATTAATCAAAATCAATTGAGAATTGACACAATGGTAAAAGATCGGAAGACCAAAGTTCATGTCAAGCATTCAGAGTTTTTTTTTTCCGTTGAATTACCGCTGGGTGTGAATTGTGCTAAAAAAACGTTCGCCTTATGTACTCTGAAAATTGTCCCGAATCAGCTGAAATAAAAACACTTTAAAAAACAAACTATCCAGTGATGAAATGTTTCCTGTGTTGACAAAAATCTTGTGCAATGTCCTAAACTCCCGGGATAATAAAACGCATACCGTAGTCCGCCAATGACGTGTTCGATACTCAAATGACTCCTTTGAACTGATTACATTTAATGAATGGTTAAAACAACTGCTCTGTCCAACACTGAACTCACGAGACGTCTGAATCGGTTGCATAACAAATTGGTAAAACTTTACAATATGGTTCCATTTATTAAACTCTAGTTAACTACATTAGTTAACATTAACTATTAATAAACTGCACTTCTACAGCATTTATTAATCTTTCTAAATGTTAATTTCACCATTTACTAGTAGCCTACATTATTTAAATAAAAAGTTGTACTTGTTAAAAGAACACTCCACATTTTTTGGAAATAGGCTCATTTTACTACTGCCCCAGAGTTGAACAGTTGAGTTTTACGGTTTTCGAAACCATTCATACAATCTAATGTGTTTTCTTCTTTGATTTCGGGGGCCACAACGAGGATTCTAGGTTTCCAAGGTCAGAGCATGCAAGAGGCCATAGATCTTTGACAAGTGGCAGGGGAAGTTTATTTTCCTTTCCGTTTTTAAATGTTCATGAAATGTTAAATATTAAATTTTTTTATTGTTGAATGTTTTATTTTATTTTAATATTGCCATAGTGTTATTTATTGCTCTTTAGAATGTGGTAATAATCTGTTATTTGCACGGCTTTAAAGTAGTTCAATTTCTTTGCCGTATTGTTTCAATTTGTATTATTGTTGCGTCATAGCAACCAGTCGCCTGAACTAGTGAATGAACTAGTAACAGTTTGCTCTATAACTTTACAAAACTTGTAATGAAATAGCCTCGTTTTGTAAAATTTTCTTCAGTCGTAAATTAAATTTAGCAACAGTAGAATAAGAAGGATAACAGACTTCACACCATTAGACTATCCAAAGTTAACACGCTCTGCTGGGCATTGTGGCTGCATTACAAACGTAGAACGTCGTTAACTTTGGATGGTATAATGGCATGTTGTCCAGTGTCCATTATCCCTTTATGTTGTACCTGTTTGTCATTCCTGTTCACTAAATGTTTTTAAATAAATAACCTAACTGTTAACAATTTTCTTATTGTCTGCAGTTGATTGCAATGTTTTAGAATATGGGTGATTCTTTCAATGATGGCTAATTTTAAATCACAGTGATACAGTATTTAAATTGTACAGTGAGAAACTGAATTTACAGTGATTAACACTTATCTACTGTTTAGTACTGTATTGCATACAATACATAAAAACAATGCTTAACTGTTTTTTTGTATGTAAAATGCAATTGAAATCACAGTATTTATTTTTCTTCTACAGTAAAACAGTACTGAAAACACACAAATCAGTGTTTGTTTTTATTTTACAGTTAATACACAAAATACTGTAATGAAATGGAGTAGTACCCTTACTGTAAAACATATTCACAGTAACTTACTGGCAACAATTAGCCAGTAAGTTACTGTAAATACAACTAAAATCACAGTATTTAATTGTTTTTGATTTCACAGTTTATACATAAAATACTGTAAATGGAAGTACAGTACCCTTACTGTAAAAAGTATTCACAGTAACTTACTGGCTAATTGTTGCCAGTAAGTTACTGTAAATTTTACAGTAAAATTTTTACAGTGTGGCACTCAGACACTACAAATCGTCACCAATGAAAAGGGAACTCCCTGCTGAGTTCAATGATACCTCACACAAGACTATGTCATACAGTTCATTAGCTGTGAAAGGGAAAGCATAGGCGGGCCAAACCATGACCAATTAAAAAAGAAGTCTTTGTTGAGTTCAATGACACCTCACACAAGACTCTACCTTAAACGGTTCAAAAGCCATAAAAGGGGGCGTGGCCTGAGTAAGTGGGCGTGGCTTAAGTATAGCGGGTGGCTCAGTATCACATGTAGACCACACATTATTAGTTTCATGTAAATCGGATGTTTGTCATATAAGGCTGATTTCCTGTTGCCAGCGGGGGCCGCTATGGCCAAAGGTCAACTTTGGCCTGTAGGTGTCCTCAGGCCTTGACTCTTGTCAATCGAGAGAAATTTCGGGCCAAATTGGACAATGTACACAAAAGTTACAACAACTTCTTTGTTCATCGATAAATGCTCACAATGTCCGCCACGCCCACACCGTTTCCCGAAAAGTTTTTCTTTTAATGACTTTTCATCGTTAAGGTCTTTAGATGGCACAAACCGAATTTGAAGTCTCTAGGAGGAGTTTGATAAATACGAAATGTGGAAATGGTGAAAATCGCAATAATTTCGCACATTCAATTCAAAATGGCGGACTTCCTGTTGGGTTTAGGGTATGGCTCCAATGAGCTTTTTTGTACGTCTTGACATAATACATATGTGTACCAAGTCTACGTTAAACGTACTGCAGGGGGTACATTTTTTAAGTTTTGTAGGGGTGTAATGGCAAAAATTACATTTAAGCATAATTCCTTGTATTTTTATGTTTTATTTCTACTTTAATTCTCCCACATGCAGATTTTGATTCTATCTTTGTGAGACATCCAGTCTGGAACATTATGTAAGCACTTTTGCCTGAACAGATAGGGGCTACAAGGTCATCTCTAGTTTTCCCATGCCAGTTAAGATGTAACTGGGGGGTGAAAGTCGTACAGGGAGGAGGAGGTGAAATGGCTCCAAGATGTCTCTTGTATTTCTCTGATTGTCTTCATGTGTATCAGATTGCCTGTAAGAACTGTAGCGTCATAATAATCTAAGTGCGTGTGTGCTGTCACTCTGAAGATGCATATAAGCCTGGTGTTCTTGTTCACTCATTTGAGAAACTGACTCCACACTGGGCTGCAGGCTTTTGTGAAATCATGTTGATCCTATATTTGCAAATATATCTATTTTAATAAAATACAAAAACCCAATTTGGTTTTAGTCTCAGTCTGTCTTATTTGTTTGAATTTACTGAACTCTGAAATTTCCCCCCCTGCTGCAAAGAAAACTTCCATAACAGGGGCCGCTAGCGAGCCATTTTTGTGCGCCTATTCCCGAAACCCTTAAAATACGTAAATTAACTTTAGGCCTTTGCCGCTGTCGGGGCTCAGGCCTTAATACAATAAATATAGTCTTAATGCAGTATAAAGAGATTTCTCAAAACACACACACAGGCCTGTTTGAACGTCAACAGTAACGTTACCTGAAAACAGCGTGTAGCTCCTTATTTAGCAAATTTGCTTCACTTGTCATTGTGCATAAATATGAACACTACCGATGCTGTCAACAGGCTTATCTGCTAATGTTAGCTACCGACAGTTACCTCGGAACAATCCAGCAAATAGACGGTACCCTAGAGTACCGTTACCTGAAACCGATGATTTAACGTCACCGCTTTTTTTACACAAAGTTTAGCAACAAAACTAAACGCTGAGGGAAGATTACTAAGTTTTTAACGTTGGTTTTGGGCGGTATGGACCCCAACTAACCTGGAAAGCATTTTAAACAGTAATTCGCTAACGTTAGCTTCTTGTCTCATGTGGGATCTGATACACAGGAAATTCATCAAAGTCAGTGTGCCCAACGCTATTTTCCAATAAACTGTAGCTTTTATATTTCACGAGGCCCGCGTGAGTGCGGTTTTCATGTTCCAGTTGTTCTTCCTCAGAGAGAGAGAGAGAGAGAGAGAGAGAGAGAGAGAGAGAGAGAGCAGCTGACTGTTGGCCTGAGATCAGTAAAGCAGACGGCTCTGCAGAGCCGTGTATAATTACGACTGTATGACATTTCATAAACAGCTGATTGAGCGGCAGTGCACCGCTGCTACATGCATATAGCAGAAACCCTGCATGTGCACATGTGATACTGATGTTGCACGATGTTAATCATGCGGCGCCCGAGTGCATTGACCGGCATAACATCGGCATATGTCAGACTGACCGGCCGGTCACCGGTCATGGCCGATGACGTGAAAATCAGCCAATTCCGGTCACCAGCCGGTCAATCGGTGCAACTCTATTAATTACTCATGTTTAATAGTAATGTTAATTTTAGTGATCAATAATTAGCCTGTGCCTATGTTATCTCCTTACATATACCTACACTCTCCGTCTCTGTAAGATTGGGAATGATTGAGATTTCTCTCGGCACAGCTACCAGAAGACTTCACACTTTCAGACAGGTTGCTCACGTCACATCTACGTCTTCAAGCTCAGCTGGAGGCTGCTCAGTAACGCTCAGCCAGCACCGGGAAAGAGACTTCTGATATCACACACTGGTCTCCGTGGAAAACAACAGCATTACATTGTCCATTTCTTTTACTGTTTATTGAAATACCAAACATACCCCAAAACACCAGCATGCTTTGCTGCTGTGACTTTTCTTGCAGAGTCAAACAGTGTGTTTATGGTTAAACTGTTTACAGAAACACAACTTTCTCTTCATGTTGTCAGACAAACTGCTGCAGCTCACATCCAAACACTAAAATAGATAGCCATAAACAACTCTTTCCCTTCGGACAAACTAACTAATTTCTGACTTTCTTTTATCAAACAAATTAAACATGGGATTGAACATAACCCGGCAACACTAAAACATGAATGACTTATATTATGAAAGGGAGTTTTCTACCGATACTCTTCCAAATAACTCACAAAATCTCCGCATATCTTTCGCGATGTGTATATTAAGTTGATATCACGATAACGATAAAAAGAACATATATTGTGCAGCCCTAGTTGTACGTACTCTACGCAGAGCTTACGCCGTTGGGAGAATTTATATTTGTGCGATTGTGTCTGCGTCGTTCTAGCATTCTTAAAGCGAATAGCAGGGCCGGTGTGTGTGTTTGTGTGTGGTGCAGGGTGTGTCAGACACTGACCGCTCCAGTAGAAGAGTTACAATAAATAAACCTGGTATTGTATGCAGGTTCTTTGGTGTGTTTGCGTCAGAGAGCAGCCACATCACAAGGACAGGAAGACATAAGACATTGCTGAACGGAGCTAAGACGCCATTACAGGGTGTGAGATCTCTGCTGGAAAACACACAACGGGAAGATTTGAAGCAGTCAAGAGAAGGGACAGGAACTCGGTGAGTCTTGTTTTTGAGAGACATTTAGACACAAAGACAGATGGCTGAGAAAACTGCTCTTTTTGGAAGTGACCTGAACTGCCATGTGTGTTCAGAGACTTTCAGAGATCCTGTGTCTCTGAGCTGCAACCACAGCTTCTGTTCAAGCTGCCTGCACACATTCTGGGAACAAGCTAACAACAAAAACTGTCCCATTTGTAAAAGAAAATCCTCAAAAGATCCTTTGGTGAACTTTGCACTGAAGGAACTGGCTGACAGACAGAAATCTGGATCACCTGAGACAGAAAAAGGAGAGAAGAAAGAGAAGGAGGTGGTGGTGTGTAGTAAACACCCAGAAGTCCCTTATTGGTTCTGTAAGGATGAAGATAGAGTTGTGTGTCCTGTCTGTGAGTTTCCTCTCCACCACGGTCACACGGTGGTTCCTGTAGAACAAGCAGTCAGAGATCTGAAGGAGCAGCTGAAATCTGACTTACAGTCTCTGCAGGACAAGAGGGACAAACACAGACGAGTGGAGGAAACATACGATGAAATAAATCAACACTCCAAGAAGCAGCTGCTGTCTACAGAGAGTCAGATCAGAGCCGAGTTCAACAAGCTGCACCAGTTCCTGAAAGAGGAAGAGGAGTCCAGACTGGCAGCTCTGAGGGAGGAAGAGCAGCAGAGGGGGAAGACTGTCAGCAGAGAGATGAAGAGGATTCAGGAGCAGATCTCCTCTCTGTCAGACAGCATCTCTGCTGTGGAAGCAGACCTGCAGAAAGACAGCGTGCCGTTCCTCAGCAGTTATAAAGCCTCTCAGAGCAGAGCCAGAGTCCAGTGCTCGCTGTCAGATCCACAGCTGCTCTCAGGAGCGCTGACAGATGTGGCCAAACATCTGGGCAACCTGTCCTTCAGAGTCTGGGAGAAGATGAAGGACAAGGTCCACTTCTGTCCCGTCATTCTGGACCCAAACACTGCAGACGACCGTCTCTATCTGTCTGATGATCTGACCAGTGTGAGACGAGGAGACACAAACCAGAAGCTTCCAGACAATCCAGAGAGACACAGCAGGTATCCAGATGTTCTGGGCTCTGAGGGTTTCAGCTCAGAGAAACACAGCTGGGAGGTGGAGGTGGGAGATCATCCTGACTGGAATTTGGGTTTAGCCAAAGAGTCAGCTGACAGGAAGGGAGAAAGATATGCTTTACCAAAATATGGAATCTGGTCTTTATTACATCGCAGTGGAGAATACACTGGTGGATCTGGTAAGAGCATCACAGTGAAGAAGAGTCTCCAGAGGATCAGAGTCCAGCTGGACTATGAGGGGGGAGGTGTCCTTCTACAACTCTGAAGACAAGACTCACATTTGCACTCTCAGAGACACTTTCACTGAGAAACTCTTCCCTTGGTTCAATATCGGTCCGGCTGGTGATGCTAAAACTGCAGAAATCAAAATCTGTCCAGCTGAGATTTCTCTGCGAAGTTCAGAGAACTCAGAGAAGGTGGAGAAAGCAGAGGTGGAGAGAGGAGAGAAGATGGAGAGAGGAGAGAAGGTGGAGAGAGGAGAGAGCTCAAAGTTGTTTTTTAGGCGTAAAAAACTAAGATAAAATAAGATTTGATGTGTTTTAGTAAATGACCTGATGGAAAACATTCCTTGGTTGTTGTTTGAGACACAAAATATTTCCAAAGCCCAGAATGAGAAACTACAGCTGAGCTGCTTTTTGTGTAAATGTACTGCAAGAACTGGGATTTTAATTAAAAATATGTTATTTTTAAATTTCCAAGCATGAGTACAAAGCTTAAATGTTATGATCAGACCCAAACAGGATCTGCAGGGTTTAGTTGTGATCCAGAATGAAAATCTGCAGAATGTAGCCGACTGGTTTTCAGCTTTGGGTGGAGATGTGTTTTTGTTCAACCTGATCTCACAGAATTCTGTGAAATGAACACGACCGCATAACTTAAAATCTGGGGCAGTTTCATGGAATTGCCCAAAATTCCATGACGCCGACCGGAGATTCCGTTCGAAATGAACACGGCCCCTTAAGTTAAGGGAAAGGTTGTGTGTGGGGCGGCAACACTTTGGGTTTAGGAAAAGGAAGAACGGGACGGTTACGGTTGGGTTTAGGAATCATGACACATGGGACATGAACCCCGGTCTCCTGGGTGAAAGTCCTGTGTTGCTTGACCCATCCACCCCCCCAACCAACCTCCCTAAGCGGATTTTCGGGCTTTCATACTACTCGCTACCGTAGTCCCTATTAATGCTACATTGTCTTCTCATTGACTTTACTTTGGCATTATTTTCCGTGGTGGCCACACAGAATTTTCACACATTCCGTGCTACCACCACGTAATGTGGTGTTAGGGGCCCAGAGTAGACTCTTAAATGACAGAAAGGGGAGAGAGTGGAGAGAACATTTGAAATGTGCATTTACTTCCTTTATTTGAACTTCTCTCTCAATCCTCATATGTTCTATTGTACTGGCTTTAATAGGATTTATTTTGATCAACAACTGTTTGGTTTGGACTTAGTATTGTTATGTATTTGTAGCTCTGATTAGCAGAACTGTTGTTGCTCCTATTAGTTATATCACTGTTATGTGTGTTCTCTCTTTTTACAATAACTTCCCTTTTGTAAAATAAAAGTAGTGAAAAGAGTGAATAACTTTCTGAGAATGTATTTATATGTATGAATACATTCAGGTGTATAAATGTTGTTAGGGCGTCCTCCATTAAATACATGTTAAAGTTTTGGGTATGACTGTTGATGGTAATTGTTGATTTTGTTTAGATTTATAATTGTAATTATATAAGTGATTATTGGTGATTTGTTTTCATTGATGAGGATAAATGTTCTACTGTATCAGTTTAATGTTCTTTTAAAGAAAAAAGATTTAATGTTTTATATATGATAATAAAGAAGCGTGGTTTACTTTATGGGCTGCTTATCTGTTACTACACACACACACACACACACACCGGCCCTGCTATTCTCTTTAAGAATGCTAGAGCAGCCAGACACTGGCGCACAAGTATAACTCCTCCCCAGCGAGCAGTAAGCTCTGCATAAGAATACATTACAACTAGAGCTGTGCATGGTGTGGTGTCAACTTTAATATACACATATAAAAGATATGCAGAGATTACAGAGTTATTTGGAAGAGTATCGTTAGAAAACTCCCTTTCATAATATAACTGTAACTCATGTTTTAAGGTGTTTCCATTTTGTAGTTTCAATTCTATGTTTAATTTGTTCAAAATGAAACAGTTTGTCTGAAGGAAAGATTTTTTTATTGCTTTTATTAAAGCCGTTAGTTAGTTGGAAGCTGGGTGTCAGAGTCCCATCTGACCAGAAAGTCCATTCAGCAATACATGGCAGCAACAGAATAAACTCATGCAATCTAGCATAAACAACATTTATACATTTTTCAGGAAAATCTTTCTTTCAATGATAATGATAATACAATGTGAAAGCGTTACATTAAACTCACATCTGTAATCTTTGGCACTGCCTGGTTTGGGACGGGAGAAGTCAAACTTATGCGAAAGTGGTCTTAATCATGATAGCGCAGGTAGAACTTGATATTTAACAGGACCGTGCCAGATAGAGGATAGGCGGGCTGGAGAAACTTCGATACCTTTTAAGGATTTGAGTTTTACTCAGTCAAAATAGTTTTACTGAGTCTCTCACTAAACTGATCCGGGTTGTGCGAGTAACAACTTGAGTCAGTATTGCTAAATCGTAGTCCCTATTTGCCACCTCATGTAACAAAGTAGAGCTATTTAGTCACGCGGGAAAGAAAGCATTTCGACTTAACTTATTGTAGCCTAAGCAATATGTAGGCTTTCAATGTAGACATTTTTTTTTTTAAATCCGATCAACTTAATTTTGATTTGCTACATCTATACACCAAACCTATAATCTATAAGCATATTATTTCAGAAATTAAAGAATGACTTTTGTTGTGGATTTGCTTTTCACCCTGACTCAAGGAGAGACTTCACTCACTCTACAGATCCACTCATGACAACATAGCTGGCTGATTCACGCGACTGACTGACTGACTCGTGTACTCAAGAGTCCCATGGTCTGTGAGCTTGAAATGGTTCCGGCTCTGAGTTCTTGGGAATGTTCTGGGGGGGGTTCGAAAACCTTTTTCGGACTTCTGTTCACTCAGTACCTTGAGTTGATATGTGGAGTCGTGGTTGCCTATGAAATTGTAAGTTATAAAGCTTTTGGCAGCTGAGATGGCTAGGACTATTAACAGCTAATGTTGCAATAGGTTTGTGTGTGGTGCTGTTATCATTTTAGATTGATCATGCGCATCATGTGGAGGAGATGCGGGGCATGACCGGAGATAAGAAGAAAATCTACTGATTGCATGAACCGAATAACGATCTTGACTCCCAACTCCTTCAAAAAGACACTGTTGTGAAAAACCTTCAGTCATTTTCTGTACTTATGCTGTGAGTGCTATAAACTGACTCTACTTGCAAGTAAACCAGCTTTTAAGATAACTCCAGTGATTTTGTCCATTCTTTGATAAATAATAATCCTAACAAATAAACATATTAACACATATACAAATGAGAAGTTAACTTTGTCTGTCCCAAATTTGAGCTAGCTACACTAACTCTACAAACTTGTAAAACAACATACTCATGTAGTGACATTAGGATGTTAAAATTGATAGATAGATAGGTTTGGACAGACAAAACATTGTATTAGGAACAAAATAATGCAAGAAATAAATGGGATGAATTCAGATAAATAAATTACACTCACCTCTCCCAAACAGTATTACAAAAGGTGTAAAGGGGAAGAGGGGCACAAAGGGGATTCATAATCGCAGGACCACCGAAGAAGAGAGGAATAACATACAGCTCATCAGACGTTTCCTAAAAATAAAGATTGTTCACAAGACTCGATTCTTGAGTCCGAGCCAAGTCTAAAGTCATGGTGTGCGACTCAAGTGTGACTTGAGTCATAGTCTTGAACTTGAGTCCCCATCTCTGGTCCAGGGTGGTTGGATGGGTCATAAAATCCAGGACTGTCCCAGGAAAACAAAAGACTAACTAGTCGTTTTGGCGCCTAAACTTAACTTTTGGCGCCACAATCGTTCACTTTTTGTAATGTCTGCCGAAACGACTGGGAGCTTGTGGTGCTCTATAACCCGCTCACAGTCCCCTTTTATCGGGTTAACTGAACCACCAACTACCAGAGCACCATGCGGAGCCCCAATGCGGAGCACCTTTTCCGACATAGCAGAGGTCTGTAGCAGCTAAAAGCATTTACCAACTACTGCTGACCTGACTGAACTGTGAAAAATAGCACTCCGGGGTGTGTTCCCTCTTTGCCCGTAACACGTGTAGAAAATCACAATGTTCCCCGTCATTTGCAACATTGGAATAGCCATCTTGGGCCTTTGTACAAGAAGAACAAAGAGCCTTCAAACACACGGTCTCCTGACCGCCATTTTGAAATCTTGCGTGGTTAGCCGACCACTTGAACCCGCTACTCCTACCCCCTTGTCCTCCTCCAATCCTGCACCTACACACACACACTCACACACACACACACACACACACACACACACACACACACACACACACACACACACACACACAAACACACACACACACACAAACACACACATACACACAGAGACAAAGACCCACCTCCCCACATGCTTGTTTGTTTCTGCTTTTTGTTGTAGTTTAAAAAATGGTTTATTGGTTTTGATTATCAATTGGCCATTGATGATTTTGAAGTTAAATAAATTCTATTATACTTTAAATAGCAGATGTCTGTGATTTTTTCGCGTATTTGTTGTAATAACAAGCTGATTGAACACAGTCAGTTGCTCAAATTCACCCTTCATTTTGTTCATTTAGAATATACCAGATAAATTAACAGTTTGATTATTGGTCAATTTGGTGAAGTTATTAATACTATATTCATAATTATATTAATATTGATAACACATCTTCTATAATTTGCCAATAATTTAATCTGTACCCTACCAATTCCTAACAGCGGTTTGTGTCCTGTTCTTGTCTCATTTGTCACTGAAACGTAAATTTTGTAACCCCATCCACCATCTTTCTGTAATATTTTATATATGACCCTGACTAGGTGGTTTCACCCTGCACATGACACAAATGACACCAAATTGGTATGCAGAGCATGAAATATCTCAGAGGATGGGATATCCTAACCCAAATACATTGAAATTAGGTGAAAGCCCCAGTCTCTGACTGAGACCAAACAGAGAGACACACACAAATACCACAAAAACGAACAAAACAGCAATTCAGACACAAAACGACCATAAAAAGACACAAAACAACAGCAAAGAGACAAAAAATGAATATGCGATAACGTTGTTGAATATCATGATAACGATATAACTTAACAATATCAAAGTCTTCTCGTTTCTTACTTTCAGTATTCTGCTAAAATCCAACAAACTGCTAGTTTAATTTTAAACTAATGAAAGTTGGAAATGATTTCCTTTCTTTTATTGAACTAATTGAACATTGAATCGAATATAACAAGCAGCACTAAAAAGATTTTTTTTATATTTTCTTCAACTAACGATGAAAATCTCTGAGTGTCTTTCACAAACCCCCATCATTGCCAAGTGTTTTGAAAGATAAATTAATGAATAAATATAAAGGCTGCCACCCCTGCAGATCTTGATAAACATCAGTTTGAATATCAGACCAACAGATGAACAGATAATGCAGTTCCAACAGCTCTCCACTCAGCACAAACACACCTGGAAGATCAGAACACATATGTAAGGATGCTGTTTGTTGACTTGAGCTCAGCGATCAACACAATACTCCCATACAAACTGATCCAAAAACAGAGCGACTTGGGTTTGAGCAGTTCACTATGCTTCTGGATATCAGACTTTCTGAGCAATACGTCAGGATAGGCAGCCCCACATCCTCAACTCTGATCCTGAACACAGGATCGCCACAGGGATGCATCCTCAGCCCCCTCCTCTACACCCTTTTCACACACCACTCCTCCTGAATTCACGCAATCATGTCCCCCACATTTAACATGTCAGTGCCCTCCGTCCCCACACTTGAAACACATTACTCAGTTTGCGTCAGTTGATTGATAGACTCAAATAGATATAGGCAATAATAATATAACAAAAATGTATACAAAAATATAAAAAGAAAAACTCATTTAAATATCTAATGATAAAGATCAGCGTATATGATAGAATTGTGGCATTAGACTGTGCCTGAGGCCCCCCAAATTTGGGCTATTACAGCCAAAACATTCTCCAGGGGAGGCATGCCCCCAGACCCCCTACACTAGTTAAATGTTAGCAGGTCTCCCATTGGCGCGAGAGCGGCAGGAAAACACTTTGGAACGGTTTATGGAAATTTAGGTGTTTCCATCAGTCATGAATGAAATATAGGCTAGTTGGAATCTAGTGTTCTGCGATTTGGAGAGATAAATGGTAGATGATGTAATAGCTCTGTGTATATATATAATATTTTACAATCCTGCATTTGCTTTGCAATTCCATTGACTGGGCATTGACGCAATAAAATAAACAACAAACCTTACTGGAAAAAGTGAAATTAGGACAGTATAGGCCTATACCTCACTGAGATCATCTCTTGTCTTTAGACCCAAAGGTTGGCAGCTCAAGCCTCCAGGGTAAATATGAATTAGTTGTCCCTTGTAGTAAACAATAACAGGACCAGACACTGTTTATGTGACAATATGTCTTTTATTTTTGAATGCTTAGTTGATTATATTGTGATGGGAAAATTACATTTAAGCATAATTCCTTATATTTTTGTGTTTTATTTGTACTTTAATTCTCTCACAAATGCTGAAAGAGTTTATCTCATTTCCCACATGTAGATTTTGATTCTAACTTTGTGAGACATCCAGTCTGGAACATTATGTGAGCACTGTTAGCCTGAACAGATAGATACAAGGTCACCCTAAAACTATCTCTAGTTGTCCCATGCCAGTTAAGATGTAACTGGGGGGTGAAAGTCGTACAGGGAGGAGGAGGTGAGATGGCTCCAAGATGTCTCTTGTATTTCTCTGATTGTCTTCATGTGTATCGGATTGCCTGTCAAAATTGTAAGCGTCAAAATAATCCAAGTGCATGTGTGCGTCACTCTGAAGATGCATATAAGCCTGGTGTTCTTGTTCACTCATTTGAGGGACTGACTCCGCACTGGGCTGCGGCCTTTTGTGAAATCATGTTGCTCCTATATTTGCAAATATATATATATATATATATATATATATATATATATATATATATATATTATATATATATATCATTAATGAAATACAAAAACCCCAACTTGGTTTTAGTCTCAGACTGTCTTATTTGTTTCACTTTACTGAACTTTGAAAACTCTCCCCTGCTGTAAAGGAAACTTCCACATCTGTTTTAAGAATAAAAAGTAACCATTTCATTAAACCAGTGGACTATATGAATTATTAATAGTTATTATGAACGGTTGCATTCTCCTCTTGTATCACAGAAAGTTATGACAAAATATACACTTTTATTTCCTATCTGAACTTTTTGGATAAAAAGATCATCACCACTCATGTCTGATAGGTTTACGTTTGGCTAGCTGTTTCCAGTATTTATGCTAAACTAAGCCAGCTGTTTCTGACCGTTTCCAGTCTTTAAGCTAAGCTAAGCTAACGTCTGCACAAAGGAACTTCATATTTAGCATACACACAAGAGTTGTATCGATCCCTGCTGTCAACCCCCCACCTTCCTTCTCAGAGATAAATCTAATTAGTGTGTTAATATTTTATCAGATGAGTAAATCCAGATCAGTGAGCCAGTTTCTGTCTAATTTTAAACCCAAATGTGAACTGTTCCCTAACTCTTCAGATTATAAACAAGTGAAAGAGAGTCATCTGTCAGCAGAGAGCTGTTTCTGTCTACTGAACAAACTGAAAGTGAATCAATGATAGAGATTATAGATGAGCTGTAGAGGCATCATGATGGTGTGGTAGAGTTACACACACAGGTTCATGGAGCACACGAAACAAGCCTGGTAGGTACTACAAGTTAAGTCGTTCCAGTTCTTTCCTGTAGAGAGTTGCCAACCAATGAATTACATTTAATGTCAAACCTTTATAATTGAGACTGCAACATATGACAATATGTTTTACTGATTATTTACCTTCAAAGTTCATCTCAAGACACTTCTCCACTCCACCGGTGTTGTCCGGCTGCCCACCATTGAAGATTCTGTAGTTGAATTTGGATCCATCAGTCCACAACCACGTGCCCTCCTGGAGGAGAAAGATTGGTTTAAAGTCAAAGTGAAATCACGAGTTCTTGTTGTTGTGATTCTCATTCAGGCCACAAGAGGATCCTCCTTGTTTTCTACCGATCACATGACAGTTAAGGTTAACGGTCTTTATAGTTACATTTAGGTGACTGTTAGCCAGGTACAGAGCACTGTGAAGTGATGGTTCTTTCACAGTTACAGTTGAGATTAGCAGACAGAAAGTGATCGTCATGCAGCGACGACAGTGAAGTTTAGAAAAACCAAAACAACTAGTTAAGATTAGAAAAAAGATGGTGGTTTGGATTAAAACACTTCCGGGACATGGACACCTGTTTCCCCCCGACCTCCTCCCTCTGAGGATCTTCACACTCTTAAACAGCAGCAGTCAATGTGCTGCTGACAGTAATAAATATGTGGAATACATACAGATTACAGATATTTACTTTTCACAGCTATATGGACGAATGCTTCATGAGAACAGGCTGAGAGACAAGCGACATCACTTCCACTTCCTGTGTGATTTTTTTCATTTTTGTGAGGAAGAATGTTTCACTGAAAAGTATGAAAACATTTCTGCAGGTAACAAGTAAGGAAGATGCTTGAGCGAAATCTAGTGGAGTAAAAGTATACATTTTATAAAGGAAATGTAGTGGAGTAAAAGTATAAGTTGTATTAAGGAAATGTAGTGGAGTAAAAGTATAAGTTGTATTAAGGAAATGTAGTGGAGTCAAAGTAAAAGTCTCCAGAAATATAAATAAGAAAGTAAAGTCTAAAAAAATTCTACTAAAGTACAGTAACAAATAGAGGTGTGACGAGATTTCGTCCCACGAGATCTCATCACACGCGTCCACAGCGTGAAGTTCCCTGTGGCGCTGTCTGGAGCAGACCACTCTCTTTCTCTGTTAAAATGAGTCAAAACCTAACTTTACCTTTAATGATATTAATCAAAGAGAGATGTTCTCCCTTCATCCTATAATGGTCATAAATCAATACTAGCCTACTTCTTTGTTTAGTGCTGCAATTAATAAAATGCAGAGGAGGAGAAAAGAGCATCTGTCTTCATAAAAACCATCTGTTGAGTGTTTGAAGGAAATGTATTTGTTTTTTAGAATGTAATCACTGCGTTATGATATTATTTCGGTCTATTTCAGCCAGGAATTTTAAAACTATAACGCTACATCTATCAACATTTATTTAGATGTTATCATGGTATTCATTTCTTTATTTTAATAATATTATTTCAGTCTTATTACCGGTGAAATATTACAGTATTCTGTGAAACAAAAGAGTACGATATTATGAGCTGAGCTGGGTGCTTTCAAAGCCGATATCCCACAATGCAACGCGGACATTCAGATCAGAGATTGGACAGCGATCAGAGGGTTTTTATTGACAATATCGCTTCAATGTACATAAATTTAGTAAGTGGTCACCAGCAACAACACATTGGTAAGTTATGCACCGTAATAACATTTAAAAACAATTTGCGGAATACTCCGGAAGTGATGTAGTAATTACTGCTCTGCGTCTGTGAAAGATTGCTGCCGTTATGCGTGAATATTTATACAATAAAAGTAGTGTTTAATGCTAAGCACTTTGATTTGCCTTTACAGAAAAATACTATACAAAAGTGTTTAGAAATACAGGCCCAATGGCCTGTTTGACTAATTTGCATTTGTTTTGACTGTTGTGAAAAACAAAAAATAAACTATATACAAAGAAGAAGCATTTCTTTTATTTTATTTTCCATGCATAGTTATTTAAAAACGCAATTTTATAATTTTGCAGTTGATGAATATTAATAGCAAAGACTAAAGGGAAAAAACATGAGCATATTTATGTGTGTTACTTAGTTTGATTTAACATCACACTGCGTTATTAGTATTTTAAATAAATGACTTTTTGAAATAACAATATATGGTAGGCCTAACATATTAATTATTATATTCAGAAAATGACCTTCATGTCAATCACCTTGGTTACAGTTGTAATAGCAAATTTACATTTAAGCATGATTCTTTATATTTTTGTATTATTTCTGTTTAAGTTTGTCTCACAATGCTGAAAGGGAGTTTATATCATTCCCACATGTAGATTCTGATTCTAATTAAGGTGAGAATCACAAAGTCTGGAACATAATGTGAGCACTGTTTATCTGAACTGATAAAGGTACAAGGTCACAGTAAACTATCTTCCTCTGCCTATTCACTCCTCCCTTGCCAGTTGAGATGTACAGGTCAGGTGACCTCAGGGTGAAAGTAGGGCAGAGGGGAAAGAACAAAATGGCTCCGAGATGTCTCTTGTGTTTTTCGATTGTCTTCATGTTTATCAGATTGCCTGTGAGAAATGTAGAAACTTTTCCACACTGGGCTGCTGTCTTTTGTGAAATTAATGTACGAAAGAGCACACATCACGCCTGTTTTAGCAGCTCTTCACTGGTTACCAGTCCAGTATAGAATTCAATTTAAAATCCTGGTCATTACTTTCAGAGCCTTGCACGGTCAGGTTCCTTCATACATCTCTGATTTGATACAGCTACATACCCCCACCCGTAGTCTGAGATCATTAGGTCAGATGCTATTAATGGTTCCCCGCACTAATTTTAAAACTAGAGGTGATCGGTCATTCCAAGCAGTGGCTCCTAGGCTGTGGAATGACTTGCCTCTCGCTCACGTTATTGTGGATTCTGTCGAATCTTTTAAGGGGCAGCTGAAGACTCTGCTGTTCAAGCAGGCTTTTGCTTAGTCGATGGGTTTTTTATGGTTGTTTGTTATATTTTCTGTTTGTATTTCAATGTGCTCGTATTGTGACTTCTTGTGTTGAATTGCATTTCGTTGTGAAGCACTTTGTGATTTTTATCTGTGAAATGTGCTATACAAATAAATTTTACTTACTTACTTACTTACTTACTTACTTAATGTTCTTCCGGTATTTGCAAATATGTTTTTAATAAAATACAAAAACATAACTTGGTTTAGTTTGCAATTGTCTTTATTTAGTTTCACTCTTTAACTTTCTAAGTCCACTCCTGCTACACAGAAACTTCCATAACAATTTGGCCCCCCAGATGGGGCCGGTTGGAAGCAGGGAGAGAACTCGGTGGGTTGCTGATGACTTGCTATCCAGGTATCAAAGATCGCCTGTCTCATACCTGGCCTAAAAAGCATTCAGAGAGAGAGGATCAGAACCACGGAGGACTCCATGGAGGACTCCACTGATTCCACACCGATCCAACGATCAAGGAAGCAATTTCAAGCAGCAGGGTAAGATCAAAATTAATGATTTAATTTAAAAGTGATTTGAATTGGTTAATGAATGTTTCATAAACAAATACTGACGTTGTAAACTGAGTAGATTGATCACCTTTTGGGGTTTTTGTATAATGATTTGGGTAATTACATTCATGATCATTCTAGTGGTATTTCTGAACAAATAACAGGTACACTTGAGGATCTCTCCAACACGGGTGTGATATTATATTTCTGGATAAAATCTCAAGGTAAACAGTCAAGAGAACTGTTTGGATTTGTGCACGGGTTTGCTGAAAGTAACTTGGCCTTATAGTGACGGCTATTCATGAAGATATAGAAGTACTTCTCCCTTTTTGGTAATGGGGAATAACAGATCTAAATCCCACATTCCTACGGGAGCCGTGATGGACGAGATGATAAAGAAATATGATTCAGAATGTCTAGAGTGTCTGCCGTATTGGTCGACAAATATTTATTAACTATGGACAAATTGAAAATGTTGGAATAAGATTTAGTAGAACAAGAGGGAAAATTAAGACAGAGGATTTAAAGCTACTGAGTACAGGAAAAACAAAGAATGTTTTAACGTATAGATAAAAGAGGTAGTGATTCAGGGAAAGAATGCAAAAACACACATACACCAATAACCTCCTCATCAGTTCTACAACCTAACCAAAGCCCATGTTCTGAGCTTTCTCTAAAAACCAGGAAGACGAGCTGGAAAAACAGAGGGATGAAGAGAACAAGGACTCAACTCTGGGACAGGACCGCCAGCATCCGTCACACCTGCATCGGGTGGAAAGACCAACGAGTACGTAAGAAAACCATGTTTGAAGCGTTTGTCTGCATGTTACAACAGGCTGGTGGGCAACATATGGAGCGCGGACCCGAAAAAGGCCACGGGCACAAATGGCGTGGTCGAGGAAGAGGAGGCCGAGGTGGGTACTGTGGCCAAAATGATGAGCCCTACAACCCAGACCAGTGTTGGTACTGCAAGGACTTTGGACATTGGGTATGTAACTGGCCGAAGAAAAAGGAAAAACCACCTCAGACAGAGAACAGCACTAGTCCCTCTGTTTGACTGAGTCCAACAGCTGATGAGGAAGGTACTGCTATCACACACTCACTCTCTTTATGCAATGAAGAAATGCTTGGCACTGATACACTGTTTTTGTTTTTGCTATTAGGGACAATTGATAGTTCAGAAAGTTCTGAAAAGAATCTAAAAAGTTAAACCAACTTAGAGTATTTTATCTTCTGAAACCTACAAGAAAAAGCCTACTACTGAGTGTAAAGTTAAAGGGGTTCCACTCACTTTTTTTTTAGTTGACTCTGGTGCTACAAACCTGATTATTAGAGCTAAAGATTTGACACCGATGCTTAGTGGTCATTTTATTTGGTCAATTAGAGCTACAGGTCAAGCAGTAAAAGAACAGTTATCTGTTCCTTTCTTCATGTACATGGGAAACTGAAGACAGCTCAGTAGTTTTTGGTGTCTGATTCATGTCCACTTATTTGGCTTGGTTGTGATTTAATGTGCACTTTAACATTGGTTTAACCTCAACACCTGATGGATTGAGAATTTCTCATAATGATGCATCTGACATAACCACATTTGTTAATTATAGTGTGGCTAAAATGACCTCACTGAGGCGGTGTCTAATCAGCCCTGCCTCTGATTGGATGAAACCTGACAACCTGCATTACACAGCTCATGTTACTACAGGGCCTGATGAAGAATGCTCAAAACGGTTCTTTAGAGACATAATGACAGTTTGACAACCTCACATCTGATTTGTAGCTGCATGCTTGACTGACAACCAATATCGTTCTTTTCTTTTAAGTGCTCAACTTGTGTGTTTTTTCTCCCTCTCTCAAGGCTGCATCTGCTTTTTTTCTTCCTCGAGAGAAAGTTTTTTTATTGGTACAATGCTGTTTTCATGTAAAATGAACAGAATAGATTTTTCAGTTTAGTGTTAACGATTAGGATTTTTACTTGAGTCTGTCACCAAAAAATGTCTGTGCACGTTCCTGATGTGACTGTAAAACGTCTTACTGTAGAAGGCTATGAAGCTAAAAAAAAATGATAAAAAATAAAAAAAATCAGTTTGTTCAACAGGAACGTTTTTTTTTTTTTCAGGGTCATGTGATCACAATTGCCGGCAAAAATCCATCTCACCCAAACATATAGTAGCTAACTGGAACTTTCCCAAACATATCATTTGGAAAAGTCTTGTCCTTTTGGACATATGCTCATATTACAGAAAGTTTATTTCTATTCATGCAATTATGGAAGCTCCATTGAGCTCCCTGATCCATGGTAAGGGTCTCAGTTCACGTCAAAAGAGCTCTTGGATGCCCGAAGCTAATGAAGTGTTAGTGAATATGAAACTGACTCTGCAGTCTTCCCCGACGTTGGGACTGCCAGATCCCTAAAAACTGTTCAAGCAGACCATTGACAAGCACAAGAGCTGCATGACCTCTGTGTTGCTGCAACATAACGGCAACAAACTCCGTCCGGTTGCAAATTTCTCTGCTAAACTTGATTCTGCCGCTCGAAGCATTAAATAAATCCTGTTCCACATTTTGTGTGACACATTTTGTGGGAACAAAAACTCAATCTATCTGTGGCCAGGTACCTTAGATATTACTACTCTGTTAGATTGCCAAATGTCACTCTAACAGATGCACTGTTCTTAACCCTGATTTTTCTTCTCCACACACCAGATGACAGAGAGGAACAATTGTGTTGCAGAGCTACAGGGGTCTGAATACCACGACCTGACCTCTCTGACACACCTCTCACTAACCCTGATCTCATATTTTATTTTGACAGTTCTTCTTCCAGAGACTCCAGCACTGGCCTGAACCGTGTGGCCTTCTCTGTTGTACCTGATTCTGATGCTATCTGATCTGGACCTCTGCCATCTCATCTCTCAGTACAAGCAGTAGAGCTCATTTTCCTAACAGAAGGCTATCCAGCCTTTTCTTTCCTCATTTTGCAAAGTTGACACATGGGTTAAAACCATGTGTAAAAGGGGGAATGATTAGTATGATGGAAATACAATTGAGGGAAAAACAATTGTTTCACAATAAATGTCAAATTAGAAGTACTTAGGTTTGCTCTATAGGCCTAAAAACTTTAATTCATAATGATTTTTATAACTTTGTGTTGCAAACTAAAGATAAAAATAAAATAAACAACATATTTTTGTTTAATTGGTCTCAGTGTATTGGTTATATTGAAACCAATACAGGTTGATATGAGATTTCAGCCTGAAAACAGTTCATTTAATATCGTACTCTGGTTTTTGGGTTGCTATATCACAAATTGTTTACAACTAAATTATCAATTGATATTGATGTTGAAAAATTTTATTTTGGTAATTAGCTTTTCTTTTAAAGAAATTATTCATTGAAGTTTTTTTGCTTTTATACAGGTTATGAAACCACTAAACAGATTATTTATATATGCTGCGTTGTTGAGCCATGAGCTTTTGTCGTGACTCAACAGGAAGGATAGTAGCACTAATAAATAAGGTGTTTAATAAATAAGGTGTTCAAATAATATGTTTTAAATTTGAAACTACTCTAAAGAAAATTTTGTTTTGTTTTGATTGACTTTCACTATTTGCAGAAACACAACCCTTCAAGTAATCTAAAAGATAACAATTTAAAACCAATGTTTCCTTTACATAACAATTTGGATGGACTTTATCGAGGTTAAACAAGCTTGAGGGAAAGAAATGCTTTTTTATTATTATTGATTTTGACTAAAATTAGTAGAAGTTTTTCCAGGTGATAATATTGATAAAAGAACAAATAATGCTTTTGGAGTTCTGTTTTGTGCCGCACAGTGCCTTGTGTGTGTTAGTCCGGTCTATCTCACTCCCCTTACAAACTGCAGGACCGGTGAAAAACTGTACCAGAAGTCGACCATCACAGCACCTCAGACCACAGCACAGCTAGACACGATAAAGGATCGTAGTCTGGCTACAGTTCCGCGCCCAGAGGAGAAGGGGATGGTGGACCAGTGCTAGGCATCTGGTTGTGACTTCAGCATCTGGAGATGCACTATGCCAAACCAAAGAGCCAGCAGCACCCTAATACATCACACCAGGCATTATCATGGTTCGAGTCATATTTACAGGGTCGAGAACAATGTGTAGTTATTGATTATGTAAAGTCTTCCCCATGTACAATCACGACCGGAATCCCGCAGGGAACCATACTGGGGCCTGTTCTCTTCAGCCTGTATGTGAACGAGCTGCTTGAAGTATGTCCTGAAGTTGGCATTCAGATGTATGCCGATGATACTGTGGTTTATGTGTCCGGCAAGAGCCCTGTTGTTATCGGCAGTACATTGACTAAAAGTCTTGAGAAAGTGTCTGATTGGCTAAACAAATCATGTTTAACACTTAATCTGAGTAAAACTAAATCTATGTGTTTTTCTATAAAATGAATGGTGAACTCATCAATCAAATAGAAGAAGAAAAATTTTTGGGAGTGATTTTAGATTCTCAGCTAAATTACAAAAGTCATATTAAAACCATCTCAAGATAAATGAAGGCCAGTATGAATTGTTTCAGATTGATCAGGAGCAGTTTAACATTTGAATGTGCTCATGTCTTTCTCAACACTATGATCCTGTCCCATCTGTTGTACTGCACCACTGTTTGGTCCCAGGCTAGCCAAACTACCCTAAAGCCTATTGAGGGTCTTTATAAACGTGCCCAAAAATGCTTAGATAACAAGCCCATTTGATTCCATCACTGTTACATTTTAATTAAATATAAAATCTTAAACTTTGTTGATTTTGTTAATCTTAGATACATACAGTTGTTTTTTTAATGTTTAGCTGGACTTGCACCGGAGCAACTTTGTAAATTTATGAACAGGTTGGAATCTTCCAGATCCACAAGAGATGCTGCATGTGGAGACTGTAAAATTCCATTTTGTAAAACCTCTTTTGCCCAAAATGTTTTTTCTGTGAAAGGAGCCAAACTGTGGAACTGGCTTCCTACAAATATAAAGACTCTAACTAAATTGGCCACCTTTAAAAAACTAGTAAAAGCACGGTTAATACAGCAGCAGCGGTGTGATCATGCCATATGAAATGTATAGCTGTCTGTATGTGAGGTGTGCATCTGTGTGAGTCCGAGTTAATGTGTTTATTTACTACACTTATTTTTATTGCTGTTAACTGTTTTTTTGGACGTTTTATCGTATTCACTGTAAAATTTGACTTCTTTATTATTTGAACTGTTAAAAGCACTCCTAGGGACAGGTGTTGTGAATTAGCCATGCCTATAAACACTGTGATACAGGTATCAGATTGTTATTTATGTAATAATCTATGTTTTTTGTATCTGTCCCTATTTAAATAAACTACAAAAAAAAACAAAAAAAACACGCCCTACCCAAAGCCTGGATGAACATTCTGTGATGAACTGATGACGTCTATCTGGAGGTACGGGACAACGGCCAGCAGATGGACTGAGAGAAGGAGGGGGGGGGACTAGAGACCGTCCTGACCTGACACATCTGACGCAAGTTAAGTAGCACACAGACTCACATTCTGAAAATACACCCACTATTAGGAGAACATAATTAGAAGTACTTATTTTTACTTTTAAGATAAGTATTCAGTTGGTACGGAGAAGAGGATTAGGGCCACTGTTGAAAAATGTATTTGAGTTCTGACTTTATTCTCAGAATTCCGACTTTAAACTCAGAATTCTGACTTTAAACTCAGAATTCTGACTTTAAACTCAGAATTCTGACTTTAATCTTAGAATTCTGACTTTAAACTTAGAATTCTGACTTTAATCTCAGAATTCTGACTTTATTCTCAGAATTCTGACTTTAATCTCAGAATTCTGACTTTAAACTCAGAATTCTGACTTTATTCTCAGAATTCTGATTTTATTCTCGAATTTTCGTTAAAGATGGTATTAAAAAAAATGTCAGGAAATGTTTAGAGTACATTTCACTGTTCAAATTTGAATTGGATTGATGAAGAGTTGATAAAAATGATCCATTCAAAGACTTCCTAGAAATTGTATGTTTCTAATTTTTGCAGTTGCTGCATCTTTCCTGGTGACCTGCTGGAAGTTGTGTGAGGTTTAGTGCTGAGATGGTTTGAAACCATGATAATTAAATGTATCAACAACTTTAACATGAGATATGATTAAGACTAACATCTAAATGAAAATGGTTAATGATGTATATTATGATTAATATACTAAGACAATGGTATACACATAATTCATTTAATATTTACTCTCATATTATGCTTATTGAAGTTACAACACGTTTAATCATTAACATATATTGTATTTTTGATGATGCAAAAGTAATTCAGAAGGGAAGTTAAAGATAAATCTTATAAACAGTAAAAGATAATACCTTTATACTATAAAGATAATCAAATATAATATAATATACTTTGTATATAAAAGGGATAACAATTCAGTCAGGAAAAGCTTAGAGGAAACAAGAGCTTTAGAGAGATAGAGAAGTGCACTGGATGACAGTCTATGAGAGACTGGCTCAGGTTACAGCAGGCGTTTCCACAGGAGGAGTCTGCCACAAGACCTTCTGTCTCTGAGCTTTCAGCACACCAACATCAAAACTGGAATTGACTCAAATGCTTCGTAGGAAAAAAATGAGAAAAAACAAGAGGTTGCGTTCCAGGCCAGTTCCTGCTGGTGCCCAGAGATGGGAAGTAATGAAGTACAAATACTTCGTTACTGTACTTAAGTAGATTTTTCGGATATTTCTACTTTACTTTACTATTTTTTTTTGTGGCGACATTTTGCTTTTACTCCTTTCATTTTAACACGAATATCGGTACTTTCTACTCCTTACATTTTTAAAATTGGCTCGTTACTTTAGTTTTGTACAAGAGGTCGTAATGTCGGAGAATAGCCGCCACGCACCTACACCCTCGCGCGAGCAGCGCTGGCGCCACACACAAAAAAATGATGAGAAAAAGAAAGAGAGACTGCGTCCTCGGAGGATAATCAGTTGAGATCGTGTTGTGCGTCCTTGAGAACTGTAAGTCGTATAACTTATGTTGTCAGTTCATTTAAGCCTGATGTTGTATTGGTCTATAGTTCCTGCACAGTTAAAGTAGGTTAGCTAGAGATTTAGTTGTTTGTGTTCTTCACCTGTTAGCTAGGTTTCATGTTCCTTGTAAAGCATCAAAAGAAAGAAGTTGTCTCTGTCCGTGTTTTACAGACACACCTGGGAAGTTTGAAACCAGCATCAGCTTTAAATACGGTCCTAATCTAGTCCTCACTAGCAAGTTTCAAATAATTTCACTGGAGTTACCGTTTTTTTTTTTACGTGATCAATACCGAATTCAGTCTAATTGGATGGGAATATACTGTAGGCTACGTTGCATGTAACGCACCACTACAAGACGACACTCGACAGATTCGGCCGCTTTCTAAATTCATTTGCAGCAAATAATTGCAGCATGATGGTGGTAACGCGTAGCACTAGTAGTATGGACGGCGACATGATTGAAAATGAAGAAAACGGAGATCCCGAAGATTAGGCAGACAAGCAGCAAGACATTCCCAATCATGCCTGGCCTTATCTGAGAGAGATGTTTGAGATAGGCTAGGAGGCAGCCGTGCATGACTCCTGGCCAATGTGCTGTGTAACTCTAAAAGTATGGGGAACTTCTTAATTAATCTATGTTTAGTAATTCATATTGTATTCTTTATTTTCTTTCTATATTTGAGCACACACACACACATGTAGATTCCTTTACATGTTAAGGGGACGAATAAAAAAGAGAAACTGGATCTGTGAATTCTCACAGAATCACAATTGAATTCATATCTTGCTACTCAGTCAGAATCTTATTAAGCTGGAGTCCCAGTCTCTGTCACAATAATCATATATGTGATGTTTGGCAGACATCCATTTAAAATGTAGACAATGGCATATAAAGAGCCTGGTTTTTATGTCCACTGAAGTTTCTTGCACTCTAGTAACGTGTGTGGTCCAGGTAGCTTTGCATAAAAAGTGGTTGTCGCACGGCTACTTTTACTTTTATACTTTAAGTACATTTCCAAGCTGTAGCCTTTGTTACTTTTACTTAAGTAAAGAAGTTAAATCAGTACTTCTACTTTTACCAGAGTATTTTTTAACACAAGTATCTGTACTTCTACTTAAGTACGGGAAGTGAGTACTTTTGCCATCTCTGCTGGTGCCAGAGAGCTTAATGTACTTTGGAATTAGGATAATGGGTTTCCTATTGATGGATTGTATAGGAGTTACTGTACATTTAACAGTTACTTTCAATCAGAAGTCAATTATGTTTGACCTACTTCTTGCCTTTATCTGAGGGATATTTAAATGATAGTGTTCCTATTAATGGAATTTTTTCCAAAATGCCAAAAGCTGATGAAAATTGTGAACATACAAAAGTAAAGTGCTAAAAATCGAAAATACAGTTGATTAGAAGTTTTAAAATAAAGCTGAAAAAGACTAAATATATTTTTGTGATTGAAATTTTGAGCTGCTGTAACTAGGGAATTTCCCCCGTGTGGGTTCAATAAGATCTTTCTATTGTCATATAGGTGATGAACAAAGACATATTTCAAAGACAAAATTATGTCATTTTTAGGAATAACTAATTTGGATTTCAAAGACAAAAAAGTTAGTATCAAAGTTTTGTCAAATGCTTACAGATGCTAATGTAATCTGACATATTTGGGTGAAGAAGAATCAGGAGTTTTGTACACAAAACATACGTTTATGAAATATGTTTTATTGTCATCAAACTGCCCACCAAATATTTTCAGCTGGACTTGTAAGTCTTATCTAACCCTAATGTAGCAATATTTTTGAATCAATAATGACATAGATAAGACTTAGAAAAGAAGTGTGTTTAAATGCTCCTTTCTTACAGAGGCTCAGAACAGCCAAGAAGAGGACTACACACACACACACACACACACACACACACACACACACACACACACACACACACACACACACAACCAAAACACATACGCAGAACGGTGGTAAAGACTTGTTTCCTACGATTTGTCAAGTGCTAGTGGACGAACCCTCTGACAGCAGAAGAACATGGAAGATGCTATTTGCAAATATATGATCATAAAAGTAATTTGTTTTTGTGATTAGGTTGTAATCAAAAGAGTGGAGTGTAATGGCACATTTAGCATGATTCTTTATATTCTTGTCTTATTTCTGTTTAAGTTTCTCTCACAATGCTGAAAGGGGAGTTTATCTCATTCCCACATGTAGATTCTGATTCTAATTAAGTGAGAATCACAAAGTCTGGAACATAA
Source organism: Perca fluviatilis (assembly GCF_010015445.1). Lineage (NCBI taxonomy): Eukaryota > Metazoa > Chordata > Actinopteri > Perciformes > Percidae > Perca > Perca fluviatilis. Next base: position 36,419,577 of record NC_053123.1, on the reverse strand, counting down.
TGTGAGCACTGTTTATCTGAACTGATAAAGGTACAAGGTCACAGTAAACTATCTTCCTCTGCCTATTCACTCCTCCCTTGCCAGTTGAGATGTACAGGTCAGGTGACCTCAGGGTGAAAGTAGGGCAGAGGGCAAAGAACAAAATGGCTCTGAGATGTCTCTTGTGTTTTTCTATTGTCTTCATGTGTATCAGATTGCCTGTGATAAATGTAGAGTCGTGATAAGCCAAGTCCGTGTGTGCTGTCACTCTGAAGATGTATATGAAGCTCAGCGCAAATTCTTTCAGGAAGACGTCATTAAGCCAATCACTACTCATTCTTAAATCACATTAGCTGTTTGGAAGTGATGCTTTCAGTTAAACCAATCAGACTTGCCCACGAAATTCAAGGGCCAATCACAGCTTTGCAACTCTGCTTTAAATCTGTTCTCTCCCTGTGCTGTCAGCTGTCGTTTCAGGCAAAGCGCTCGACCCTCCTCCTCCCCTGCCACCTCCGGTCTTAAACTCAGTGTTCCTGTTCGCTCATTGAAGAAACTTTTCCACACTGGGCTGCTGTCTTTTGTAAAATTTATGTTCTTCCTATATTTGCAAATATATTTTTAATAAAATACAATAACCTAACTTGGTTTAGTTTGCAATTGTCTTTATTTTTTTCACTTTTTAACTTTCTAAACCCACTCCTGCTACACAGAAACTTCCATAACACAGTAGTTTTAGGAAGCATTTTCAGGAAATTAAAAGGATAAGCAGATTGTTGCCGAGGATATTTGTTCACAGAGTAAGATATATATAGATGTGTATGGGTACGTGTACACGTGTTTTGGCATTTTTGGCACACTTCTACCTGAGCCTATATACTGCACACAGACACAACTCACCCATCTCATTCAACTATTTCACAAACTGAGGAGTTGGTCCTGACATGGGTCAGAGGGCATCAGAGGTCATAAATGATGAACCAATCAATGGGCACCTTGGTGTTCATATGGACAACACCTTTGGCTGGAAGGCCCGTGTTCAAAGTGTGTTTTAGCATTTAGAGCAGACACTCCCGGTGAATCAGAGGGTTTATGTTGTACAAGGCTGCATTACAGAGCATATTCAGATGTCAGAAAGCATGGCGATATCTATAAACATCTCATTTAAAGCTTGCTTGTCAGATGGTTGTCTCCCCAGGCAAGCACAGAGAATATGGTCTGATCCATCTTTATTCTCCATGCCAAGTATTAATTACTTATCCTCTAGCAGAAGAAATAGGTACCCCAATTTAAAACTAAATATTTCTAAACTATAGGCCTATTTGGACCTACCTCTAATAAAACTTTAAATAATGTTGCTTGAGGCTGCAGGGGAATAGCTTCATGATATGACGCATATGGTTGAGCAGTAGATTGTGGCTGTCTGATGTGATTCAGTCTGACTACATATCACTTTGTTTATGTTTTTATTGTAAGTATATGTCAGCTGTATGATAAAACAATTTGTCAAATGTTATGTGTGAAGCATTTGAACTCAAGGCAAATATCCCTCTGGGGACAATAAAGTATTGCTTGCAAACCATGATGTAAAAATTAAAACCTTGTCGTAGGGCTATAGCAAACACATCATTGAAAAGGTCTCAACCTGGAGAGTAACATATGTCAGTCTGAAGAGGACACATTACTCCTGTTTTGAAATATTGACCTCTGAACCTTGAACCCAGTACATGTTTGAAGGCTTGTCATTTAGCAACAGAAGGTGCTACACACATAGGACCAGCTGTTATAGAAGGTACTACACACATAGGACCAGCTGTTATAGAAGGTACTACACACATAGGGCCAGCTGTTATAGAAGGTACTACACACATAGGATCAGCTGTTATAGAAAGTACTACACACATAGGACCAGTTGTTATAGAAGGTGCTACACACATAGGACCAGCTGTTATAGAAGGTGCTACACACATAGGACCAGCTGTTATAGAAGGTGCTACACACATAGGACCAGCTGTTATAGAAGGTGCTACACACATAAGACCAGCTGTTATAGAAGGTGCTACACACATAGGACCAGCTGTTATAGAAGGTACTACACACATAAGACCAGCTGTTATAGAAGGTACTACACACATAGGACGAGCTGTTGTAGAAGGTACTACACACATAGGACCAGCTGTTATAGAAGGTACTACACACATAGGACCAGCTGTTACAGAAGGTACTACACACATAAGACCAGCTGTTATAGAAGGTACTACACACATAGGACGAGCTGTTATAGAAGGTACTACACACATAGGACCAGTTGTTATAGAAGGTACTACACACATAGGACCAGCTGTTATAGAAGGTACTACACACATAGGACGAGTTGTTATAGAAGGTACTACACACATAGGACCAGCTGTTATAGAAGGTACTACACACATAGGACGAGTTGTTATAGAAGGTACTACACACATAGGACCAGCTGTTATAGAAGGTACTACACACATAGGACAAGCTGTTATAGAAAGCTCTGCACGGCTTCCGCTTCCGGCACCGAATGGAGTGAACGCGTTTATCTATAGCTCTCCACGAGTCTGTAATATCGTCTGTTAAAATATCTTGTATCCGCTTAAATACCACAATTTACTCATTCTGAACATCCTGAGCAATGCCGACAAAGCATAAGAAATCTGAAAAATCGAGCATGGAGGAGCCAGGAGGTACAGATAACGTTCATGAGCTAATGCTAATCAAGCTAACGTTGAATCAGCAGTGCGGACAAACACTGACATTATGGAAGCAATAGCGAAATTGAGCAGCACCTTTGACAGAAAGTTCGATGTCCTTTCGTCTACTATATCCGAGGTGAACGTATCACTTGCAAGTATTTCCACCAGAGTAGCAGTGACTGAAGAGGCAGCAAAGTTCACGAAGCCCGCATCGAATCGCTGGAGAAACTGTGTGCACACCTGGAGACCGAATGTGAAAAACTTAAGGAAAAGACTTGCGACTTAGAGTCAAGGTCTCGACGACAAAACATCCAAATTGTTGGCATAAAGGAAGGCGCTGGCAAACCTACGGAGTTTGTGACAAATCTTCTAGCGCAGGTGCTGGGTGAGGAGAACTTCGATCGACCACTTCAGATTGACAGGGCACAGCGCTCGCCACAACCCATAAGAGAAGGCCGATCTCGGGCATTCGTTGTGCGACTTCATCATTATCAAGTAAAAGAACGTATTCTGCGCCTGGCAAGATCCAAACCTCTGCAATACGATGGAAAAGCAGTGCATATCTTTCCAGATCTTGCAGCCGACATCTTGAAACAGAGGCAGAAGTTTCACAGCATACAAAAGAAACACAGGGAGCATGACGTGAGATGTGGTTTTTGTTTTCCTTCCAAGTTCATCGTGACCATGAGGGATAACAAAACCAAAACTTTTGTTTCATCTGAGTTGGCCGAAGCATATCTATGGGGCACGGTGGAAAACTGGTGAAATGGCGGCGTTGGACAGCGGAGTCAGAAGAGACTTGTGTTTATATCATTTCATTTGATATATTTGGAAGACTACAAGGTATCATTTCTGTTGTATTTTGTAAGATGAGTGGGGGGCTATATTAACGGAAGAATGCCAGGTGGCATCGTGGGTGAGTTGACAGATGCATGTAATTTACTCTGGGATGGGCATCCATAATGTTCGCATGGGATGCAGTAGTGGGCAACCCAGTCTCACGCCAGGTCGTGTAATAGTCACATTATTTTGATTCATAAATTTGTGTACAGGTTACGATTTTGACGTTTTTTCATGTATATGCAACGACTTTTGAACGTGTACAGGTCACGCTTTTCGAACCTGCTCTGGGGGACGCAACAACGGGGAAATGAGGCGCCGCACGCCGGCCAAAACAACGGGACCGGCCGCCACTCGCGATCCACCCGCGCAGGGGCACACAACAACGGGGAAATGAAACGCCGCACGGCAGCCAAAACAACGGAACGGGCCACCACTCGCGGGCCGCCACTCGCAGGACACGATCCCCGGCCGCAGGGGCACACAACAACGAGGAAATGAAACGCCACAATAACGAGACGGTTGGGGTTAGGAAAATAAAAAACGGGGAAAGGAACCGTCACACACGGGACACGCCGACAAAGGAACTGCAACACGCGGGACAAAGGTACTGCCACACGCGGGGCGCGATCCCCGGTCCCCGGTCTCCGGGGTGAAAGTCTTGTGTTTTCTGACCCATCCACCCCCCCGACCAATGTCCCTATGCGGACTTTCGCCTTATCAACTACTCGCTACCGTCAGCGTTCTGGGATCACGAAATATGCTTCCCATTAAAATGCATTGCTTTCAATTTCGTAATCGCCACACAAAAAAAACGACATTTACGTAACCTGTCCACGACTTAATAGATTACAATAACGTGACTATATAACGACCTGGCATGAGACTGGGCTGTAGTGGGTGGAGGGTGGGGTGGGATGGGAGGAAAGTTCTGTTATAATTTACAAGGTTCGTAAATGTTCTATTTCTTGGGAAGGTTACATTCTTTGTATTTAAGCTGGAAGGTTTCATGCACTTTTGTATTTATTTAAGTGGGTCAGGCAAAATACGTTTTGTTTCATTTACTGAGTAACGGAGTGAACACTCGTGGTGGCGAGACACTGAAATTATTAAGCTGGAATGTGTGAGGAATTAATAGTCCAGTTAAAAGAGGAAAGGTTTATGCACATCTTAAGAAATTGGGGGCAGAGATAGTTTTTCTACAAGAAACGCATATTAAAAGTACAGCGAAGTTTAGCGTTAAGGCTCCATGGATGTCTCAGGTCTACCAGTCAAATTTTTCTACTAAAACTAGAGGAGTAGCAATTATCATTAAGAAGTCTGTCCCCTTTATACATAAACAAACAATTAAGGATGGGAATGGCAGGTACTTGGTCGTGTGTGGGGAAATAAATGCAATACCCATCACTTTAGTAAATGTTTATGGTCCTAACTTTGACGACCCTTTATTTTTTGAAAAAGTCTTTAAGATTATACCTGATTTTACGCACTCACGAGTCATCATAGCAGGTGATTACAATTGCGTGTTAAATCCCAGGTTAGACACGCATCCCCGTCGAACCATAACAAGTAAATCGGCTGGTGTATTAAGTAACTACATGCAAAAGTTAAATTTAGTGGATAGCTGGAGAGCTTTGCATCCAGCAGATCATGACTTTTCATTTTACTCCTCAGTCCATAAAACATACTCAAGAATTGACTTTTTCCTAATAGATTCAAGGTTGTTGCAAAGTGTAGTTTCAACTCATAATAGATTACTATCAGACCACGCCCCTGTTTCTCTTAATTTAAAAATACAATTCAGTAGAGGAAATTATGCTGGGAAATTTGATAATATGTTTTTAAATGATGTCAAATTTTGTGAGTATATTTTGAACAAGTTTACATTATTTTTAGAAAACAACGATAAAGGAGATGTATCTGATTCGGTCCTATGGGAGACAATGAAGGCCGTTATTAGAGGTGATATTATAGCATATCAATCTGCAAAGAATAGAGAGAATAGGGCCAAATTGAATGATATTGAAAAACAAATAACACATTTAGAAATGGAATATAGATCAACCAGTTGCGAGACTATTCTTAAGAAAATAGTTGCGCTGCGAAGTGAATATAACTCTTTTCTTTCTAAAAACATTTCAAGACAACTCATGTATATCAGGCAAAGGCAGTTTGAAATAGGTGATAAACCCCAAAAACTACTAAAGCATTCTCAGCAACTCGTGCAATACATAAAAGAAAATCTGATAATGGAAAGACAATTGTTGATTCTGAGGAAATTAGTCGTTGCTTTGCTGATTTCTATAGAGAAGTCTATGAATCAAAATGTGATACAAGCTTGGAAGTAATAGAAGAATTTTTTTCTGATTTGGACCGTCCCACTCTTAGCACTGAAGCAAAAAATTTTTGGACAAAGAAATCACACTGTAAGAAATATATGACGTAATATCTCAGTTACCTAATAATAAATCTGCAGGACCTGATGGCTATAGTGCTGAATTCTTTAAAAAAATTCAGGAATAATCTTGTACCTTTAATCCACAGATTGGTTAAAAATGCAACAACAGATTTTAAATTTCCACCACCAATGTACAAAGCGAACATAGTATTAATTCCAAAACCAGGACGGGATAAATTGCAGATATCTTCCTATCGACCGATTTCCCTTATTCCCACTGAACCTAAGATTATAAGCAAAATTCTTGCGAATAGGTTAAAGAAGTACATTTGTTCAATAATTCATCAGGACCAGACTGGTTTTATGCCCAATAGACATAATTATTTCAATTTGAGACGGCTGTTTAGCATAATTTATAACAAGAAAATATTAAAGACATGTGTAATTTCTCTAGACGCTCAACGAGCTTTTGACCAATTAGAGTGGAAATATATGATTGATGTTTTAAAGAAATTTGGATTCGGTTCAGAATTTGTTAAATGGTAGCTTCTGTTATTACTAACCAAGACATTTCAAACTCATTTCAGATATCTCGTGGCACACGGCAGGGATGCCCCTTATCTCCTTTTTTGTTTGCCATATCGATGGAACCATTGGCAGCAAAGATCAGGCAACATCTTAACATAGCGCCTATAATGATCGAGGGTAGACCCCAACATCTTTCACTGTATGCGGATGATGTTCTATTGTACATTTCTAAACCATGTCTATTCCACCATTACTAGAGCTTATTGAAAAATTTGGCCATTTGTCTGGATTCACGATAAATTGGGAAAAGAGCAAATTAATGCCAGTCTCTGACGATCTAGATATACATTTTTTAGCCAGCACCAAATTTAAAATTGCAAACAACTCCTTTAAATATTTGGGTATGATGATCACTAAAAACCCTAAAATTGTATTAAAATTGAATTGGAAAAAGAAAATTGATCTACTTAAATATAATATAATTTTCTGGAAGACTCTCCCCATGTCCATGATAGGCAGCATAAATGCTATAAAAATGGTTGTACTTCCAAGATTTTTGTATGTATTTCAATGTATTCCTTTCTTTATCCCCCTTTATTATTTTAAACAACTAGAATCTATTATAACCAGCTTCATTTGGGCCAATAAGACAGCCAGGATCAACAAGAAACATCTAAGCAAACTTAAGGATCAAGGAGGGTTTGGGCTTCCCAATTTTAAATATTATTATTGGGCAGCTAATTTAAATACTTTAGCATGGTGGAGAAAATCTGGGTTGATGGAGTTAGGTGACAAGCCAGAATGGTTAGCAATTGAAGAAGCCAGTTGTAATAAGATTTCATTAACAGCTCTGCTTAATAGTCCCATTCAAATTGATGTCAAGAATATCAACAGGAACATAGTTATTTCTAACTTAATTAAGGTGTAGAAACAAATTAAAGTATATTTAAAAATTCCAGGTATATATCTAGACACTCCTATTTGTAACAATCATGCTTTTCCTCTGGGGTTACACGATAAGCTGTTTTTTCAATGGAAGCACATGGGTATATTAATAGTTCAAGATCTTTATAGACATATATACATTTAGCTCTTTTGAACAGCTAAAACAAAATTATGCTATTGTTTCTGCTCATTTTTTCCGTTACTTGCAGGTTAGGGATTTTGTTAGAAAGCACATTCCAAAGTTTGAAATTTTGAATTTGAATCCCACCTTAGAGAGAATTAATAATGTTAACCCTGGTTTGAGTGGTAATGTGTCAACATTTTACAAATTACTGCTATAAAATGTGGACATTAACACATAGAAAATGAGTGATGGATGAGTGATTAAGAAATATACATGCATGTTCCTTGAATGCTAGACACAATCTGATACAGTTCAAGGTAATTCACAAGCTTCACTATTCTAAGTCAAAACTTCATAAAATTTATCCCACGATTTCTCCACTCTGTAATAAGTGTAGAGGGTCAGAAGGTACACTGTTTCATTCTATATGGTCATGTAGTAAAATTCAGACATTTTGGGAATGTATATTTACATTTTTTTCTGAAGCAAATTCAATCGATCTGGAGCCTGAGCCTTGCATTGGACTTTTAGGAGCAGGGAATGCTTTTTGCAAGCACAGGCCATTTCGCTGTGTGCGATGCTTGCAAAGAGATTTATTTTGCAGATGTGGAAAGCAGATTCTGTACCCACTTTTGAGATGTGGGCAAGGGAGCTGGGGAATAGCCTTAAAAATTTATTTACTTATAAAAAATATTATATTAAAAGACAAACTATCCATTTTCATTAAAATTTGGAAACCAATAAGACAATTCTTAAAGGTGGACTGAGCAAGCTTTATGTGTATTATTATTATTATTATTATTATTATTATTATTTAATTGTTTTACAACTATTTACATTTCTGTTGTTGTTCACTAAGATAAAAGATTGCGTATGTTCACTCTTTGCTCATGTACAAAAAAAAGTTTGTTTATAGAGCATTTGGAGAAACCTTCTACAATATTGAAAAATTGGGGGGTTCTGATTCAAGTGTTTAGCTTATTGTAGCATGTATAATGGTACTGCTTAGAACATATATTTAGACACATGTATAGTTACTTTCTTGGTGTCATTGTGCATGTTTGTTGTCTTTAAGAAAATGAAAATAAAGGGTTAAAAAAAAAGAAAAAGAAAGCTCTGCACCTCAGCTGTTATATAGATATGGTTACCCACTAAAGAGTACCCACTGTAAGCACTGTCAAATATGGTAATAAGCTATTTTCACCTATTTAACGATTAATTCTGCTGTCGGCCCTGAATGGGCTTCATTCCATTTCAGTTTGCTGCCCGCCTGCCGGCCGAGCAAACAGTTCTTGAGACAAATACATGAAAATGTATTTGTACAGTGTGGTATTAGTTCTTTTACTGCAGTAAATTATAGGAGTACATTGGTATTAAGCATACATGTGTTATGATAGATGGAACTGCTGTACCATCGTGTGTGTTGATCCAGGTCTTTGCCTGGATGTAGAAAGTAAAACAGCGAGAGCCAAACTGAGTCCTGTAATGGAAAATTACATTTAAGCATGATTCTTTATATTCTTGTCTTATTTATGTTTTAGTTTATCTCACAATGCTGAAGGTGAGTTTATCTCATTCACATGTTGGTTCTGATTCTCCCTAAACTAAGTGGGAGCCACAAAGTCTGGGAACGTAATGTGTACGCTGAACAGACAAGGTACAAGTCACCCTAAACTATCTCTCTCGATACATTCATTTCTCCCTGGATAGCTGAGACTTCTCAGATAGTTGAGATAAACGGGATGTCTAAACCTTGGGGTAGAAATTGGTACAGAGGGGAAGAAGCGAAGAGGCTCCTGAATGAATGCTCCATGACACGTTCCTACAACTCGAGAGGCTTCTCCTTTTATTCGTCTCCTGACATGTCAACAGTATATGCCGTAGTATATGGCGTTACATACTAGCACCGTTTCCTGACTGACTTAAGCACTGTATATCCTGCCCCCTTGTGGAGCATCCTCAGTATGTGTGTAACAATTACGACATTAACTAAATGTAGCATGTGCACAGTTACATGACATCTCCCCTGTAGGATTCTCGTAGGGTACAGATTCGATCATTGGCAAATTATCAAAGATGTTTTATCAATATTAATAAAGTTATGAATATGGTTATTAATAACTTTATCAAATCGACAAACAATCAAAACGGGGCACCACCCTGCTAGTCAGGGACCAATAATCAAACTGTGGAACAGTCTCATTTCTGTGGTAAATCCTTTTAAAAAGGAAATAAAGTAAGGGGTGAATCCAAGCACGGACCTGATCGACCAGCAATTATTACAACAAGTACACAAATAATCACAAGCAACTGCTAATTAAGTATAATAAGGTTTATTAACTTCACAATTATCAGTAGCTAAACAATAAGCCTTCAACAATAAACTCATATACCTTTTTATAATATCACAACCAAAAACAAAGCAAAAACAAAGCAGCATGTGTCATGGACACGTCTGTGTCTGTGTGTGTGTGAGTGTGTGTGAGAGAGAGTGAGTGACAAAGGAGGGGGCGGTGTCGGAGTGTAGTTCTAAACACCAAAACAACTCCAAAGATGACTACTCCTGTGAGCTGCACAAAACTATTTAGCCTCAAGAGGGCGGTAGTGGTGCTGCGTGCGCGGAGAGGGGGTGAAGAAGCCCAGGGGGGTTGCTAGACAACGCACACGCTTAGCCGGTCTGGTAGCTACTGTAGTTCCTGTTTTAGCATCTCTACGAACGTAGGGAGATCCCACGTGTGAAGCTACAGCGTTAGCTTGGTAATTGCGCGGCTAGCCTGTGTCGTGTGTGTGTGTGTGTGTGTGTGTGTGTGTGTGTGTGTGTGTGTGTGTGTGTGTGTGTGTGTGTGTGTGTGTTAGTAAGAAGAAAGAGGAGAAGAGTAAAGAAAAGAGGCACTATGATCTCAGTTATCGATAATGACCCAGTTCCCCTCAGCTACTCAGGTCTGGGCTAACGTTTAGTTAGGACAGACTGAGACTTCTGGTTTTGCTGAGGAAAACGTCACTATACCCACTCCAGTAGCTCACAGCTGATTTTCGCGATTCTATCGCAGACAGTAATTAAAACTCCTGAAAGGAGTGAGTAGCAGATAGCAATTACGGTTTTAACCCAGCTACTTTAACACAAAATAAATCAACGAGTATAATGATCAATTTATACATTCACAGAACAGATTAATAACCAGATATGGCCCATACATGATTACAATCAGATCACATTAATGGCAACAGCGGTAGCTAACCCTTTGCTCATTAGTAACAAAACAAAACGCACTAGTTCTATTATCTGCCCAGAACTGTGTAAGCCTTACTGTATATGCGTTGTTTGTCAGTTAAACCGCTTGCCAGGGTTTAACGGTCCGTTTCGTCCGGAGCAAAGGACGAACGTACTCCAGGTCGACCACACAACAAAAAGAGCGTAGTCTTTTTCTTGAATCCAGGCTGATTAAGCCCGCTGCAGATGAAGGAATACTTCGACAAAGTATTTCCTCGGATCCCCTTTGTATATCAGGCCGATATAAAGTTTGTACCAGCTCGAAACTCGCCCATTAAAGCGCCCATATTATGCTCATTTTCAGGTTCATAACTGTATTTTAAGGTTTTACCAGAATAGGTTTACATGGTTTAATTTTCAAAAAACACCATATTGTTGTTGTACTGCACAGCTCTCTCTCACTGCTGCAGATCCTCTTTTCACCTGGTTTCTGTTTTAGCTACAGAGTGAGACCTCTTTTCATCTTCTTCTTCTGTACTATCTTTGATTGCACTTGCACATGCTCAGTAGCTCAGATGTAGATCATGTCAGCTAGCTAACTCTAGAGACAGTAAAGAAAGAATCGGTTTTCTCCCAACTTTGGTCAGTTACAAGGCAGGATTAGCTGGGAGACTTCTAAATGAGGGCGCACATGTAAGTAGTTCTTTTGTAGATTATGGTGAACTTGTGTGTGTTGTAGCAGTGCTTTGCTATTGAGAACGACGTAGCATGCTAGCGTTAGCGTTAGCCGGCTAACGCTAACGCTACGAGCTAACGGTTGTGGTTAGCCAGCTCATTTCGGACTGTGACGTCACAGTCCGAGACTGAAAGCAGGACACATTCAGAAACCTGTATCTCACTCAGAACAGCATGGATGGAATTTTTTCAAAGATTATATGTGTGTGGAAGCACCAGAGAAACAAAAGAACACCCCAAATCCCAGAAAAAGTGTTTTTTTTCATAATATTGGCACTTTAAAGTGATGGTTCGGAGTAATTCACCCTAGGGTCCTTTGCACCATGACCTCGAGCCAAACACCCCCCCAGAAGCTTTTTTCACCTGGGTCGAACATTGGGAGAGTTAGCGTAGAGTAGCGTTAGCCGCTGAATAGCTTAGCGCAGGGGCTAATGGACCCACGTTTGTATCTTGTAAGTTACCCCACTAATAATGCCTGAAATGATACCAAACGTCTACAAGTAGTACAAATAGGTTATGCACTCATAAAACGATGGATTGTAAAGTTTGTAAGTACACCAGAAGTTTATGAACACTTGCCTGCTCTCTTCAGCTCTCCGTTGCTGCTACCTGCAGTTAGACGAGTGCTTAGGGCTGTCTACAAATTACTACACCGAAAAGAGATACAACAAAAATATTTATTTATTTAATGATTAAATAAGGTAATGTCTCCAAACTTACCTCAATTATTACTTGTCTCCTGCTAGTTATACTACAGCACTTACTTTAAAAAAAAAAGTTAAATTAATAAATATTTTTGTTGCATCTCTTTTCGGTGTTGTAATTTGTAGAGGCGCTAAGCACTCGCCTCCTCCAACAACAACAAACAGCAGAGAGCAGAAGGCCAACAGGCAAGTGTTATTTACATAAACTTCTGGTACTACTTACAAACTTTCCAATCACGTTTTATGAGAGCATAACCTATTTGTACTACTAGTAGACGTTGCTATCATTCGGGCATTATTAGTGGGGTAACTACGAGATACAAACGTGGGTCCATTAGCCCTGCGGCTAAGCTATTCAGCTAATAACTCGCTAAGCACTCCCTGTTCAACCCAGGTGAAAAAAGCTTGTTTCTGGAGGTTATGGTCCGAATGACCCTAGGGTTCAATTACAAAATTAAGGAGGGATGGTTAGGCAACGAAATGTAATGCATGCCCCTAAGTTTTTTTTCTTCTAATAGTTATCAGGAAACGAGGAAGGGACATAGGGTCCTTTTTTGCCCCAGTAAACAAAAAAGTGAGAAAAACAGCATTTTTCCTTTTTTATTGCCCTACCTCTATTGGACCTGCACTCTCTCTTGTACAAAATAAATGTTTATATAATTTTAAAGTAAAATAAAGTGTATAATCTTTAAATATAATTTGTTGTTATTTTTTAATGTGCCCCCTGGTTAAACACTGCCCCCTCCTTGGCCCCTCGCAAAATGTGTCTTGAACCACCCCTGCGTCCCGGAGCTCTGTAGCAGCTGAATAAAACCAGCAACTGCTGCTCAGAGTTTATCGTTCTCTGCATAGACTGTTCATGTTACAGCACTTCACTTAGTTTAAAAGACTTATTATTTAGGCTATAATTAATATAGGGTCTAGGCTATCGGTGACGTAACATTGATCACTTTGAGGTGTGGGGTGGGGGGGGTACATTTTGTCTCCACCGGGGATAACAATAATTGAGCAGAAGCAGGGATATGTATGTGACTTCAAGCCCCCAGGGGAAATATTAATGATGTGTCACTTTTAGAAAACAACAACAGGACCAGACACTGTTTATGTGACAATATGTCTTTTATTTTTGAATGCTTAGTTGATTATATAGTAAAGGAAATCAGATGAATAAAGAACACAACACATCAGTTTTAAGAATAAAAAGGAACCAGTTCATTAAACCAGTGGACTATATGAAATATTAATAGTTATTATGAAGTGCTATTATAGCTGCGTTCTCCTCTTGTATCACAGAAAGATCCGACAAAATATACACTTTTATTTTCTATCTGGACATTTCGGATGAAAAGATCATCACCACTCATGTCTGGTAGGTTTACCTTTGGACAGAGTCATTCTAGCTGTTTCCAGTCTTTATTCTAAGCTAGGCTAGCTGTTTCCAATCTTTATGCTAAGCGAAGCTAATGTCTGCTTGAGGGAACTTCATATTTACCGTACGCTAAAATGTAAAAGATGTGTGACTATTGAAATGTTTTTTCGTTTTGTGTTATTTACTATAAATTAAAAGTCCAATTACTGATTAGTTTTTGTCCAGCTCAGTGAGCCAGTTTCTGTCTAATTTTGAACCCAAATGTGAACTGTTCCCTAACTCTTCAGATTATAAACTGTTTCTGTCTGCTGAACAAACTGAAAGTGAATCAATGATAGAGATTATAGATGAGCTGTAGAGGCATCATGATGGTGTGGTAGAGTTACACACACAGGTTCTTGGAGCACACGAAAGCAGCCTTGTTGGCACAAGCCCAGTCGTTCCAGTTTGCTGTAGAGAGAATTTACAACCAATGTAACTGATTACATTTAACTTTTATATTTAAAAATGCAACATACAACAAGATCTTTTAAATATTTTTTTACCTCCACCCCAGTTCATGGTAATACAGAACTCATTTCCACCAGCGTTGTTAGGCTCCCCCGCATTCCAGCTTGCGTAGTCGAATTTGGATCCATCAGACCAGAACCACGTCAACGGCTGGAGGAGAAAGATTGGTTTAAAGTCAAAGTGAAGTCAAGAGGTTTTGTTTTAATAATAATTCAGGCCAAAAGACTTCTCATTTTCTACAACAAGTCATGAGACCCAACGCATTCTCATGAACGGGTTTGTAAGATATTGTATGAAAACTTATGCACAATCACATAATTATGTAAGAAATCCTACGAAATTAGTGCCCGCACCACTCGCCGGCTCATGACTGTTAAATTTAGCTGAGAAAAGGTGACAGTGAGCTGGTACTGTGCGTCATGCAATGACGACAGTTACATTTAGACACCAAAACAACTAGTTAAGATCAGGATTCAGGACATGAACACTCGTTTACAGGGTGATAGTCTTTTGTTTTCTTCTTAACTTCTTCAGGACATGAACTCTGCTCCCCAGCTTCAAAGCCCTGTGTTTTAGGAGCCAAATATCCCCCCCATACCTCCTCCCTATGAGGATCTTCACGCTCTTATACAGCAGCAGTCAATGTGCTGCTGACAGTAATAAATATGTGGAATACATACAGATTACAGAGATTTACTTTTCACCGGTATATGTATGAATGCTTCATAGAACAGGCTGAGAGACGGGTGACATCACTTCCTGTGTGGTGATAAAAGTCTCACCTTCACTGCGTCGGTGCCTCCGATCCAGGCAGTTGTCTGTGCACCGGTCACTTGGAAAATGAAGTCTTTGATGAATCCATGTTCTTTATCTGAGTGGATGGAAGCCAGATTCCCACCAGCGGAGATGCAGAAGGCCTAATGGAGACAATATCATCAGTTTAAAACGTTTAGAAAGAAACAAAATCATAATCACATTATTAACAGATCTCAGGGCAGTTTTATATTCACATGGATGATTTTTATACTTTTAATCAGTAGTGGAAGAAGTATTCAGATCCTTTACTTAATACTATTACCACACTGTAAAAATACTCTGTTACAGTAAATCTTCTGCAATGAAAATATTACTTAAATAAAAGTATGTAAGTATCATTGGTATTAACGGGTGTTCATGTCTCAGGAGAGTTTGATCATTTTCCTAATTATGTGGTATTAGTCATTTTACTGCAGTAAAGTTTTACAGTAAATTGGTATTAAGCATACATGTTTTATGATGGATAGAACTGCTGTACCTCTGCATCAGACCAGGTCTTTGTCTGGATGTAGAAATTGAAACAGTGAGAGCCAAACTGAGTCCAACCAGGAGGGCAGCAAGGTTCACCCTGTATGAACAAATAAGCCAAAAACAATCAGACTAGTCTATATCGACAACTGTTCATTTACGGATTGTTCCTCCTCTGTGCTATGGAGATAGAGCTGGCAATGCAAGACTACAATCAGAGCAACCCAACGAGTCAGAGATACTGTTCTGACCTGTTTATTATAAGTTAGACAAGACTTTAACAGCCTCTAACTCAGCCAGTTAAGAGCTACATTTAGCTTTAGATGTTATATGAATATGGTCCCTGGAGCACAAGTTTTATCAGCCCACAATTTTCAATGCATAAGAGTGCAACTATTATTAACAAACATTTAAAAAATAAAAAAATAACTGTTTATTAAAAGCTGTGTATAATAACAGAAAATGTGATTTTTACTGTATGTACACAGCAAATTTTTAATTATTTTTCTTATTTTAGTGATTTATTTCTTAAGAGTGTACTTACATATGCAGTCAACAGTCCGCTGGACAAACAGAGCAACAAAGCAAACGGAAAGACTGATGTCATCTGTGGAAAGAAGTTAAACAAAGTCAACATACGTCAGACAAGGAAAGAATGTCAGACAATTAATGACTGCAATTGATTATTAATGAGCCATTCATCAAATTAAAGTATCCGGATTAGTTAATATCGTATTATAAAATATATACAGTTTAATATTTGATAGATTATGCATTGTCATCCGCTGACCCCAACTCTGATTACCAGACGTCTAACTGGGGGATCCCAAGGTGTTCCCAGGCCAGGTTGGAGATATAATCTCTCCACCTAGTCCTGGGTCTTCCCCGAGGCCTCCTCCCAGCTGAACGTGCCTGGAACACCTGCCTAGGGAGGCGCCCAGGGGGCATCCTTACCAGATGCACAAACCACCTCAACGGGCTCCAGTCATTACCCAGCCTTCATGACCATAGGTGAGGGTAGAAACTCAAACAGGCTGGTAGATCGAGAACAGATTGTGTATGTAATAGTGTCCCCGCTGAGCTGATTCTCCAGTCAATCTCCCTCTCTGTTGTCCCCTCACTCGCAAACAAGACTAGAGGAACTTAAACTGCTACACTTGGGGTAAGGACTCATTCCCTCCCCCAAAAATGTCCTCTTGTTACAGATTATTTATTAATAAAAGTAAAATAGATGAAATTGTGATTATACATTGAAACATAAATACCTTTGCTGAGGTGGTGATTGGCTGACACAGAGGAGAAGAACAAGCTGATGACTGTCACTGAAAGAAAATGTCACAGATCTGAATAGCATTAAACACTCAATAATAACAAATTAGGTCAAACTTCACCTGATTTACATCATTAATGCATTCACAATCTGCACTCATTTTTATCTTTAGTCAACAGAATAAACTCTGCAATCTAGCATAAACAACATTTATACATTTTTCAGGCAAATCTTTCTTTCAATGATAATGATAATACAATGTGAAAATGTCCATTAAACTCACATCAGTAATCTTTGTACTGGCTGGTTTGGTTTGGTTTGGAGGGAAAAGAGAGTCACTTATATACCTTAGAAAGGGGAGTGGTCTTAATCATGATGACGCAGGTAAAGACTTGATATTTAACAGGGTGTTAAAGTCAGGGTCAGTGATAGTCCTGGTAAACTCGATTCCTTTTAAGGATTTAAGTTATTCTGAGTCTCTCACTAGACTGATCCGGGTTGTGCGAGTCACTTGAGTCAGTATTGCTTAATCACCAAGAAAACTCAGTCCTACCCATTTAGTCACTGGAAATTGTAAAAAAAAAAAAAGAAAAGCATTTTGACTTAACTTAGTGTAGCCTAGGCAATATATAGGCTTTCAATGTAGACATAGAAACAGAAACAGTTAATACTTTTTTTTTAAATCGATTGACCTAATTTTGATATACTACATCTATACACCAAACCTATAATCTATTAGGGTTTTATTTCAGAAATTAAAGAATGGCTTTTGTTGTGGATTTGCTTTTCACCCTGACTCGAGGAGAGACTTCACTCACTCTACAGATCCATTCATGACAACATAGCTGGCTGATTCACGCGACTGACTGACTTGTGTACTCAAGAGTCCCATGGTCTGTGAGCTTGAAATGGTTCCGGCTCTGAGTCTGCGGGTCAGGAAGTTCCTATAACCTGTCTCGGACTGTCTCTGTTCACTCAGTCGCTTGAGTTGACATGTGGAGTCGTGGTTGCCTATGAAATTGTAAGTTATAAAGCTTTTGGCAGCTGAGATGGCTAGGACTATTAACAGCTAATGTTGCAATAGGTTTGTGTGTGGTGCTGTTATCATTTTAGATTGAATTGTAGTAGGACTGAACTGATCTGAGTTAATGATACGAGAGACTCCGCGATCATGAGTTAATTTAAAGACAAGGGTGAAAGATCAGAGCGAGTAACGACTCAAACAGGTTTAGTCAGTGGTGTATGATGGTGTCTGGATGTGATGAACAATGTGTGTTTAACCGGTGGACTTCTGCGTTGTGTTTGATTTATTAATCCCACTGTGACACAGGATCTCTTTATGATGATATCAATGTATTCTCTCTGGGGACAAACAAATAAACAGGACCTCGTTATTCAGCTTCAACAATACTGGTAGAAAAATGATGCTTAGAATGGTTTTTGCTTCTTTTTCTCTGTTAAACCATTTGCATCCAAACTTTGTTTGTTTGTTTTAGGATTTCTGTCTTTCATGGGCTAATCATGAAAGCTGAGTGACCTTGCAAAGAGCACAGGCTGTATCCTAAGGGCAGAGCGCATCATGTGGAGGAGATGCGGGGCATGACCGGAGATAAGAAGAAAATCTACTGATTACATGAACCGAATAACGATCTTGACTCCCAACTCCTTCAAAAAGACACTGTTGTGAAAATCCTTCAGTCATTTTCTGTACTTATGCTGTGAGTGCTGTAAACTGACTCTACCTGCAAGTAAATAAGCTTTTAAGATAACTCCAGTGATTTTTTCATTTTTTGATAAATAATTATCCTAACAAATACACACATTAACACATATACAATAATGCAGTTCCAACAGTTCTCCACTCAGCACTAACCAACCTGGAACATCAGAACACATATGTAAGGATGTTGTTTGTTGACTTGAGCTCAGCGATCAACACAATACTCTATACAAACTGATCCAAAAACAGAACGACTTGGGCTTGAGCAGTTCACTATGCTTCTGGATATCAGACTTTCTGAGCAACAGGCCTCAACACATCAGGATAGGCAGCCCCACATCCTCCAACTCTGATCCTGAACACAGGATCGCCACAGGAGGCAATCCTCAGCCCCCTCCTCACACCCTTTTCACACACCACTGCTCCTGAATTCCGCCCAACCCCAGAGGCGTTAGCGAGACACCGGTACGCGGTGGACCATGTCCCCCACATTTAACATGTCGTGTCCTCTGTCCCCACACTTGAAACACATCTGAGTTGATTTGAACGCACCATAAGTAGGCATGTGTGCATGTTACTCAGTTTGGCCAGTTGATTGATAGACTCCTATACATATAGGCAATAATAAAATAATATAACAAAAATGTATACAAAAATATAGAAAGAAAAACTGATTTAAATATGCAATAATAAAGATCAGTGTATATGATAAAATTGTGGCATTAGAATGTGCCTGAGGCCACCAAATTTTGGGCCAAACCTTTCTCCAGGGAGGCATGCCCCCAGACCCCCCTACACTAGTTAAATGTTAGCAGGTCTCCCATTGGGTGAGATGCAGCAGTAAAACACTTTTTACACTTTTTACATTTCCATAAACACGGTTTATGGAAATGTAGGTATTTCCATCAATCATGAATGAAATGTAGGCCAGTTGGAATCCAGGGCTGGACTGGCCATGTGGTATACTGTACTATATATAGGCCTTTTATTACTTTTTTGGCCGGGCCGGCCGATAACACTCTAAAAACTCCTGGGTTATTTCTTTAACCCAGTTTCTGAGTTATTTGTGTTGGGTTAAAATCATGGGTTATTTTTTCAGAGTAACCATTTTCTGGGTCATAGGGCTAATATTTTCATCCATTTCCTGGGTTGTTTGGGTTGCTGGGTTATTTTTCAAAGAGTAACCCATGTTCTGGGTTACAGGGTTGTCTCTCTCTTTTTTTTTTTTTTTTTTTATATGTATATATATATATATATATATATATATATATATATATATATATATATATATATTTTATTTTTGTTGGAGTGGTATATTTTATAGTGTTATTTTATCATGTCAACATAGTTTATAATATGAACAATCACACTAGTTGTGTTGTGTACATTATGATAAAACAGTATCACCAGTATTTGTAGGAGAAATAAAGAGACACACCCTCTAAACATGGATATATTAACTAAGAAATAGAAGAAATAAGTTCATATATTAAACCCTTGCCCTTATAACATACACATAAGTCTGCCAGAAATTCAGAAGAAGAGGAAGAAGAAACACCTCCCTCTTCCCCCCTGTAGAAGAAGAACGCCCCCGCCTGGTCGCTCAGACCATAACAGAGGAGTGTGATGTGCAGATGAGAATGCAGAGGTTTAGTCGTGTCTTTAATGGCTGTAAAAATAAAAAATGTTTATCGGCATGTCTTTGACAAATGCAAGACAGTACAATACATTGTTGGGCAGGGTCATCCCTTTTTTTCTTTTCAACATCCAAAATGTATTGCTGGTGAAGGGAGAGTCAGGTCTGTTTTGACTAAAGGTCCCCAAACTTCCCTAAAACAATAGTAAGCCAAGTTAAGTTATTTGTGACTTTTAACCCAGAAGTTGAGTTATAGTAACTAAACATTTGGGTCAGGTATTTAAAAGAATAACCCAATTTTCTGGGTTGAAATTACCCTGAAATTAGTTGCTCACTTTTTTTTGGTTTTTAAAGTGAAAGACCTCACAGCAGCCCATTGGTTAATTTTCTTTATTGGCACTGGCCTGACCCAATTAAATCCAGGAACCCCTTTCCCCACCCGGGCGTACAAATTTACGAATCCCACTAAGGCCACGCCTCCTGGCCCTGAGACACGCAGCGAGCTGTAATAGTTATAGAAGTTGGAAGTATGGAAGTTTAGCATTCACGTTAAAATGGACAAATGACCACCAAAGTGCAAGGTAGGTGCAGAGAAATTACAGGAGAAAAGATTAAGAATCTACATGCAGATTCCAAATTAACAGGGACTTTCAGGAAGAGAGGGAGGCTGTGTGTGTGTGTTTGTGTGTGTGTGTGTGTGTGTGTGTGTGTGTGTGTGTGTGTGTGTGTGTGTGTGTGTGTGTGTGCACACGTTTGTCTCACGTCACAATGATAACAAGCAGTTTGGCTGTAACATTAAAGTCAGTGGCTGTCAGGTAACCTAACTGCTTATTGAGCTTACATTGAAAATGCTAGCGGTTAGCCTGTTGGGTAGCTGAAGAGTCTGTGTGATCTATAAAATCAGTGATGATACAAGCATCAGGGTTCTTGAATGGCTTAATTAGCTTCTCTTGTATTGGTGCTCTTTTCCAGGGTATATAGGGTACCACTCTCAGCTTTATTGTAACTTTTGGGAAGGGTTATAGTTATGATTATAGTATTTAGCAGACACTTGTGTCTAAAGCGACAAAATGTGAATCTTACAATAGTTAAAATTAACAGTAAACTGTTTCCTAAGCCAATATTAAGCAAAATAGTAATAATGACAATACAATATCAAATATCAATAATAAAACATAATAAAAATAACATACAGTGCCTTGCGAAAGTATTCGGCCCCCTTGAACTTTTCGACCTTTTGCCACATTTCAGGCCTCAAACATAAAGATATAAAACTGTAATTTTTTGTGAAGAATCAACAACAAGTGGGACACAATCATGAAGTGGAACGAAATTTATTGGATATTTCAAACCTTTTAAACAAATTAAAAACTGAAATATTGGGCGGCAAAATTATTCAACCCCCTTAAGTTAATACTTTGTAGCGCCACCTTTTGCTGCGATTACAGCTGTAAGTCGCTTAGGAGTGTCTCTATCAGTTTTGCACATCGAGAGACTGACATTTTTGCCCATTCCTCCTTGCAAAACAGCTCGGGCCCCGTGAGGTTGGATGGAGAGCGTTTGTGAACAGCAGTTTTCCGTTCTTTCCACAGATTCTCGATTGGATTCAGGTCTGGACTTTGACTTGGCCATTCTAACACCTGGATATGTTTATTTGTGAACCATTCCATTGTGGATTTTGCTTTATGTTTTGGATCATTGTCTTGTTGGAAGACAAATCTCCGTCCCAGTGTCAGGTCTTTTGCGCAACTCCATCAGGTTTTCTTCCAGAATGGTCCTGTATTTGGCTCCATCCATCTTCCCATCAATTTTAACCATCTTCCCTGTCCCTGCTGAAGAAAAGCAGGCCCAAACCATGATGCTGCCACCACCATGTTTGACAGGTGGGGATGGTGTGTTCGGGTGATGAGCTGTGTTGTTGTTTACGCCAAACATAACGTTTTGCATTGTTGCCCAAAAGTTCGATTTTGGTTTCATCTGACCACAGCACCTTCTTCCACATGTTTGGTGTGTCTCCCAGGTGGCTTTTGGCAAACTTTAAACGACACTTTTTATGGATATCTTTAAGAAATGGCTTTCTTCTTGCCACTCTTCCATAAAGGCCAGATTTGTGCAGTATACGACTGATTGTTGTCCTATGGACAGAGTTTCCCACCTCAGCTGTAGATCTCTGCAGTTCATCCAGAGTGATCATGGGCCTCTTGGCTGCATCTCTGATCAGTCTTCTTCAGCGTATGTGCTAAAGTTTAGAGGGACGGGCCGGGTCTTCGTAGATTTGTAGTGGTCTGATACTCCTTCCATTTCAATATTATCGCTTGCACAGTGCTCCTTGGGATGTTTAAAGCTTGGGAAATCTTTTGTATCCAAACCGGCTTTAAACTTCTCCACAATAGTAACTCGGACCTGCCTGGTGTGTTCCTTGTTCTTCATGATGCTCTGCGCTGCTTTACACGGACCTTTGAGACTATCACAGAGCAGGTGCATTTATACGGAGACTTGATTACACACAGCTGGATTCTATTTATCATCATTAGTCATTTAGGTCAACATTGGATCATTCAGAGATCCTCACTGAACTTCTGGAGAGTGTTTGCTGCACTGAAAGTAAAGGGGCTAATAAATTTTGCACGTCCACTTTTTCAGTTTTTATTTGTTAAAAAAGTTTGAAATAGCCAATGAATTTCGTTCCACTTCATAATTGGGACCCACTTGTTGTTGATTCTTCACAAAAATTACAGTTTTATATCTTTATGTTTGAGGCCTGAAATGTGGCAAAAGGTCGAAACGTTCAAGGGGGCCGAATACTTTCGCAAGGCACTGTAAATATACAAATCATAACTCTAAGAATAAATGAATTATTTAAGTATAAGATCAACAGATAAGTCTTGAGACCCCTCTTGAAGGATCCAAAACGATCACATGAACGCTGAACACTAGGCAACTCATATCATAGAATGCACGCATATTTTAAGAAGACTGTCTACAGGGAATGTGTCTGACCAATCACGGTGGGTGTGCCGCCTGGGCCAAAAAATTCCGGGGCCAATTTTTTGTCCCAGTCCAGCCCTGTTGGAATCTAGCGATCTGCGATTTGGAGAGGTACATGATAGATGATCTTATAGCCTTCTCTCTCTCTCTCTCTCTCTCTCTCTCTGTGTGTATATATATATATATATATATATATATATATATATATATATATATATATATATATAGCGATCTGCGATTTGGAGAGGTACATGATAGATGATCCTATAGCTCTCTTTTTTCTCTCTCTCTCTCTCTCTCTCTCTACATATATATGTATATATATATATATATATATATATATATATATATATATATATATATATATATATACACACATATATATATATACATATACATATACATATCTTACAATCCTGCATTTGCTTTGCAATTCCATTGACCCGGGTCGACTTAATAAAATAAATAACAGACCTTACTAGTTCCACGAGATCTCATCACACGCGTCCACAGCGTGAAGGTCCCTGTGGCGCTGTCTGGAGCAGACCACTCTCTTTCTCTGTTAAAATGAGTCAAAACCTAACTTTACCTTTAATGATATTAATCAAAGAGAAATGTTCTCCCTTCATCCTATAATGGTCATAAATCAATACTAGCCTACTTCGTTGTTCCATGCATAGTAATGTAAAAACGCAATTTTATAATTTTGCAGTTGATGAATATTAAAAGCAAAGACTAGAAAAAAACATGAGCATATTTATGTGTGGGAATTAGTTTGATTTACCATCACACTGCATTATTAGTTGTTTTAAATGAATGACTTTTTTGAAATAGCAATTTATGTTAGGCCTAACATTAATTATTATATTCAGAAAATGATCCTCATAGGAATCACCGTGGTTACAGTTGTAATGGCAAATTTACATTTAAGCATGATTCATTTTAAGTTTCTCTCTGCTGAAAGGGAGTTTATATCATTCCCACATGTAGATTCTGATTCTAACTAAGTGAGAATCACAAAGTCTGGAACATAATGTGAGCACTGTTTATCTGAACTGATAAAGGTACAAGGTCACAGTAAACTATCTTCCTCTGCCTATTCACTCCTCCCTTGCCAGTTGAGATGTACAGGTCAGGTGACCTCAGGGTGAAAGTAGGGCAGAGGGGAAAGAACAAAATGGCTCTGAGATGTCTCTTGTGTTTTTCGATTGTCTTCATGTTTATCATGAGAATTGTAGAAACTTTTCCACACTGGGCTGCTGTCTTTGGTGAAATTAATGTTCTTCCTATATTTGCAAATATATTTTTAATAAAATAGAAAAATCTAACTTGGTTTAGTTTGCAATTTTCTTTATTTAGTTTCACTCTTTAACTTTCTAAATCCAAACTTCCATAACAATTTGGCCCCCCAGATGGGGCCGGTTGGAAGCAGGGAGAGAACTCCGTGGGTTGCTGATGACTTGCTATCCAGGTATCAAAGATCGCCTGCCTCATACCTGGCCTAAAAAGCATTCAGAGAGAGAGGATCAGAACCACGGAGGACTCCATGGAGGACTCCACTGATTCCACACCGATCCAACGATCAAGGATTTTAATTGGCTAATGAATATTTCAGAAACTAATACTGACGTTGTAAACTGAGTAGATTGATCACCTTTTGCGATTTTTGTATAATGATTTGGGTAATTACATTCATGATCACTCTAGTGGTATTTCTGAACAAATAACAGGTATATTTGAGGATCTCTCCAACACGAGTATTACAATAGATTTTGGGATAAAATCTCAAGGTAAACAGTCAAGAGAACTGTTCGGATTTGTGCACGGGTTTGCCGAAAGTAGAACTTGGCCTTATAGTGACGGCTATTCATGAAGATATAGAAGTACTTCTCCCATGTTGGTAATGGGGAATAACATCCAAATCCCACATTCCTACGGGAGCCGTGGTGGACGAGATGATAAAGAAATATGGTTCAGAATGTCTAGAGTGTCTGCCGTATTGGTCGACAAATTATAATTAAGTATGGACAAATTGAAAAGAGGGAAAACTAATGAAAAATGACAAAATTAAGAGAGAGGATTTAAAGCTACTGAGTACAGGAAAAACAAAGAATGTTTTAACATATAGATAAAAGAGGTAGTGATTCAGGGAAAGAATGCAAAAACACACATACACCAATAACTTCCTCATCAGTTCTACAACCTAACCAAAGCCCATGTTCTGAGCTTTCTCTAAAAACCAGGAAGACGAGCTGGAAAAACAGAGGGACGAAGAGGACACAGACTCAACTCTGGGACAGGACCGCCAGCATCCGTCACACCTGCATCGGGTGGAAAGACCAACGAGTACGTGAGAAAACCATGTTTGAAGCGTTTGTCTGCATGTTACAACAGGCTGTAGGGCAACATATGGAGTGCGTACCCAAAAAACGCACGTCAAAACAAGCTCTTGGATGCCCGAAGCTAATGAAGTGTTAGTGAATATGAAACTGACTCTGCAGTCTTCCCCGACGCTGGGACTGCCAGATCCCTAAAAACTGTTCATGCAGACCGTTGACAAGCACAAGAGCTGCATGACCTCTGTGTTGCTGCAACATCTCTATCTGTGGCCAGCTACCTTAGATATTACTACTCTGTTAGATTGCCAAATGTCACTCTAACAGATCTAACAGATGTTCTTAACCCTGATTTTTCTTCTCCACACACCAGATGACAGAGAGGAACAATTGTGTTGCAGAGCTACAGGGGGTCTGAATACCACGACCTGACCTCTCTGACACACCTCTCACTAACCCTGATCTCATTTTTTATTTTGACAGTTCTTCTTCCAGAGACTCCAGCACTGGCCTGAACCGTGTGGGCTTCTCTGTTGTATCTGATTCTGATGCTATCTGATCTGGACCTCTGCCATCTCATCTCTCAGTACAAGCAGTAGAGCTCATTTTCCTAACAGAAGGCTATCCAGCCTTTTCTTTCCTAATTTTGCAAAGTTGACACATGGGTTAAAACCATGTGTAAAAGGGTGGATGATTAGTATGATGGAAAGACAATTGAGGGAAAAACAATTGTTTCACAATGGTGAAACAACATTGCTTCAGAAATGATTTTTTTTGGATCAAGACTACTGTCAGGCATGTGTCATGTCAAAACAGACAGCTAGTGTAGTAGCCAAAGCCCACTGAAATGATTCCAAAAAGGAGAATTCCAACCAAAATCTCAAGTATAGCAGTTTGCATTCAAAATGCAACATGCCTACCCTTGACAAATGCTCTGTCTATTGTACTGAGGGTTATGAAAATGCGTATGCACAAGCGACTTAACCTGTCACCCTTTGAGATTTTGTTTACAGCACCTCCACACATTGGACTTGGGTGAAGAGGACACCCACCAGACACACCATGGTGTGATGACCACCTGATAAAGTATTATATCTCACTGCAAAAGGCACAAATTCCTGATGACATCTAACAACCACAACAAGAGCAGCAGAGCCACTCAGTGAAGTGATTGGTAAGCCCTCACTGTAGACTAGGCTTACAGAGCAGCAAGGCCATAGCAACACACACACTCAGAGATAAGAGAAAAACAGGAATTGTGCATGTGGAATTTAGGTTCAGCTATGATTTTGGTACAGTTTTTATCATAAATTATAGAATGTGATATGTTTTCTTATCAGGTAACAAATTGGATAAATAGACGTCAAATTAGAAGTACTTAGGTTTGCTCTATAGGCCTAAAAACTTTAATTCATAATGATTTGTATAACTTTGTGTTGCAAACTAAAGATAAAAATAAAATAAACAACATATTTTTGTTTAATTGGTCTCAGTGTATTGGTTATATTGAAACCAATACAGGTTTATATGAGATTTCATCTTGAAAACAGTTAATTTAATATTGTACTCTAGTGAGTTTTTGGGTTGTTATATCACAAATAGTTTACAACTAAATTATCAATATTGATGTTGAAAACATTTTATTCTGGTAATTACCTTTTCTTTTAAAGAAATTATTCTTGAACTTTTTTTTGCTTTCATACAGGTTATAAAACCACTAAACAGATTATTTATATATGCTGCGTCATTGAGTCATGAGCTTTTGTCGTGACTCAACAGTAAGGATAGTAGCAATACTAAACAAGGTGTTTAAATAAGGTGTTCACATAATTTTTTTTTATTTAAAACTACTCTAAAGAAAATTTTGTTTTGTTTTGATTGACTTTCACTATTTGCAAAAACACAACCCTTAAAGTAATCTAAAAGAGAACAATTTCAAAACCATTTCAGCACAATTTGTATGGATTTTATCGAGTTAAACCAGCTTGAGGGAACGAAATGCTGTTTTATTAGGGGTCCAAGCACGAGGGGGCATGGGAACCCACGTGTTGCAAGGCAACGTGGTTCCCATCTCTAGCGGAGCGTGGGAACCCTATTGTTTTTCTACAGATTATTTTTCTTCTTCTTCTTTTTCTTCCTCTTCTTCTTCTTCTTCTTCTTCTTCTTCTTCTTCTTCTTCTTCGTATTCTTTTTCTTACTTATTATTATTCTTCTCCACCTAAAACTTCGACTACAGCCTAAACCATACATGGTGGGGGGTTGCCATTTTCAGGACTGGTCCAAAACTCCGCAAGGACCTCAGGCGCAAAAATTCACCCATTTCCACCACTAGGTGGTGCTATAGCATAAAAAATGTGTTTGGCCGTATAACTCCAACACCGTACTTCTGACAGTCAAAAACCATACATCTAAATATCTACGATAAAAATTGCGCATATAACGCACAAACTAATTTGTGTAGCTAACTATGAAAACGCCAACTTTGCCATATCTCAGCCAAAATAAATGCTATCAACACCAATCTTTAGATTATTCTTTGCCATGACCCTCTGGAGGTCCCCCATGCGTTTTACGAAAATTGGTCACTAGGGGGCGCTACAAGTACTAAAAGTTTATATCTTATGAACGGCTCATCCGATTTATACAAAATTTGATGGTACCATCTGGGGCCAATTTTGAGGCCAACCCTAGAATGGAGTACCGAGGGGTAAAAGTGGACGTGGCCTATGGGACCCAATGTGACCCAACTCTAGATTCACCACTTACACTAATGTGAAGAACTTTGAATTTACAGGGTAGATGGACAATGGGCCATGGACCACACCTACCAAAAATTACACATGTGGACCACTAGGTGGCGCTATAATGCTTTTTTGTCATTTACTCCCACAATACACATTAGAAATTCTTACATCCACGTGTTCCTTGAATCAAGCTGAATTTCATGATATAGGCCACGCCCATTTCTGCACAAACGGTTTTTTGCAATATCGCGCAATGTGCAAAACCCACTTTTTCGAACTCGTCCTAGGCCGTATGACTGATCTGCACGAAACGTGGTAGTTAGCATCTCCAGATGGACCTGACAAAACTTATGGAAATCATTTTGCTACGTCAAAGTATGCCAATTTGACAACCAAACAAATTTTCCTAGCTAGCTACCGTACACGTATCATATCATATCTCACTTATATTTAATGTTATCAGCAAATAACTTGAGATCCTTATTCAACATTCCACTTCGATGCTCTGTACCAAATTTGGCGAAGATCGGCCTTTAGGGGGCGCTATAACCAACGTTTATTGGTTTCGCCCAATAACTCAATGCATTTAAATGGGAAATTTGCAATTGCAATATCTCTGCCACAGTAAAAGCAATCAACACAAAACTTGTGATGCTCATTCGGCATCCCGCTTTGAGGCTCTTTACTAAATTTGGCGAAGATCAGCCATTAGGGGGTGCTATAGTCAACATATACCAGTTTGGGCCTTTTATTCCCATCTGAGGTCGATCTTGTTGTATGCAACGCCAAACGGCACTTCTTAATAATAACTTTATAACTTCAGAATTATAAATGGTCAAAGCGTAGGGTCTTTTGGAGGTTAAAGCTAACAGTTGCCCCTTTCTGCTGGTGTTTTCTTTGTCTTCCTAGCCCTTACAGAAGGTTTTGCATCCAGCCTAGAAGTCCAGAGTTTTTTGGGTCTTTGTGAAATTAATCCATACTGTTACATCCAAGATTGATACACTGTGTGTAAGAAATGTTAATAGTTTGTCCATTATGAGTTATAATGTTCAATATGTTTATTTTTCCACTGGATGACTCAAAATATATAGAACTGTAGATGTGTTGCTTGTTCGGCATGCCGCTCTGAGGATTTGTACCAAATTTGGCAAAGATTGGCCATTAGTGTGCGCTATAATCAACATTTAAGTGTTTTGCCCTGTTAATCAATGTTAATGGCATATTTGCAATGGGAATGTATCACAGACCTTGCAGCTCACACTTCTCAATATTTACTGATGTTTACCTCCTACCGTTTCCTTTTGGTTTTCGTGTGCTCCCCTGGTGTTCTACAATAAACACGCTTCTTAACCCACCTGACAAAGTTTCTACAACCTTCACAGTGGACAAATGTAACTCTTTTCTCCCACTTTTTCAATCCAAAATCAACACCATTCATAGACGCTGATACCGTGCAATTAAACATTGCAGTTGGTGCTGAGTGAAGAGTCTGTCATAGTGTGATTGGTTATGTCGGTGGCTTTGATTCTTAATTTCCCACGAAGCTGATCACGGTTACGTGTCAGTTAAACTTCTCATCTCCAATCCTATCTGTATTTGTGAGAAGTGGCGCTGTCCTGTACTAAAATAGTTCACTGAAACATGTTTCTGAAAACATTTTAAGCGAGAAATGGGCCATGCAATTGCTGAATCTGTCTTCATTTCAGATCAACAAAGGTCAGTTTAGAAGATTTTCGTCAGATTTTGAGAGACTCATTCCGCTCGCCATTTCCGGGTGAGTCCCGACTGCCCTGCCGTCGACTTAACATGGGCTCGTTGGAGATGAACTGCGGCTCACCTGTAAAGTAGACGAGAGCAGGCGACAGCAGCCGGGGACGGTGACAAAAATCTGCTCTCAAGTCGGACAGTTTCTAGCAGTTTCCAGCAGCCTTCAGCAGGACTAAATAAGCCAAATTGTTGCTGCTGTTCTGAAAGATATTAAACATTCTGAACTTAGCAGAACCTTTCCTTGTTTGTTTTTTTCTTCATATTTACAAAGTTAAGTGATTTAGCATTTAAATATCCATTATTACAAGCTTCAGTCTCAATTTAAAAAGCGATTAATCGCGATTAATTACAGCAAATTGTGCAATTAATTAGTTAATTTTTTTTAATCGATTGACAGCCCTACTTGAAATGCAAACAACTTTTGTCCATTTCCTAAGGTTTTGAAATGCAAACAACTTTTGAATACTGTTTTTTTTTCTTTAAACGACGTGCGCCTGTGAGCACCCACGGAGGAAAACATCAATCGGCATCTATGACACCATTTACAACAACTACTGTTGTTCGTCATCCCACTCCGAGCCTCCCTCCCAAATTTGGTGAAAATCGGCCGTTAGGGGGCGCTATAATGAATGTATTGGCAAATAAGTCAATGCATTTAAATGGGAATAATTTGCAATGGAAATATCTCTGCTGCAGTAAATCTCTGCTGCATCACAAAACTTGAGATTATTGTTCGACATGCCACTCTGCGGCTCTCCACCAGATTTGGTGATGATCGCCCTTTAGGGGGCGCTATAATTGAGGTAGTGTTTTTGCCTTTTACGCAACAAAGAGGAAATTACTACAGACTTTGGACCTCGCACTTCATCATATTTCCTGACTTTTGCCTCGGTGTCATCGTGCTTTGGGTTCTCCTTTCGCAGGCTCCACTTCCGTGGGCTCTTAGCGTCATTAGGGGCGACTCGCGCCGGGGGGACTGGTGCCGGGGAGGCTTGGACCCCTTTCATAACTGCTTGCAGTTCTAGTTATTATTGATATTGACTAAAATTAGTAGAAGTTTTTCCAAGTGATAATATTGATAAAAGAACAAATAATGCTTTTTGGAGTTATGTTTTGTGCCACACATTGCCTCATGTGTGTCAGTCGGGTCTATCTCATTCCCCCTACAAACTACAGGACCGTTGAACCACTGATTTTAGATTGTCAGCTAAATTACAAAAGTCATATTAAAACCATCTCAAGAAAAATGAAGGCCAGTTTTATGAATTGTTTCAGATTGATCAGGACCAGTTTAACATTTGAATGTGCTCATGTCTTTCTGAACACTATGATCCTGTTTTTAGATAATAAGCCCATTTGATTCCATCACTGATACATTTTAAATACATTTAAAATGTTAAACTTTGTTAATTTTTTAAATCTTAAATATAGACAGTTGTTTTTTAAATGTTTAGCTGGACTTGCACCTGAGCCACTTTGTAAATTTATGAACAGGTTGGAATCTTCCAGATCCACCAGAGCTGCTGCATGTGGAGACTGTAAAATTCCATTTTGTAAAACCTCTTTTGCCCAAAATGTTTTTTCTGTGAAAGGAGCCAAACCGTGGAACTGGCTTCCTACAAATATAAAGACTCTAACTAAATTGTCCACCTTTAAAAAACTAGTAAAAGCACGGTTAATACAGCAGCAGCGGTGTGATCATGCCATATGAAATGTATAGCTGTCTGTATGTGAGGTGTGCATCTGTGTGAATCCAAGTTAATGTGTTTATTTACTACAATTATTTTCATTGATGTCATCTGTTTTTTTGGACATTTTATTGTATTAACTGTAAAAATTTGACTCCTTTATTATTTGAACTGTTAAAAGCACTCCTAGGGACAGGTGTTGCGAATTAGCCATGCCTATAAACACTGTGATACAGGCATCGGATTGTTATTTATGTAATAATCTATGTTTTTTGTATCTGTCCCTATTTAAATAAACTACAAAAAAAAAAAAAACACGCCCTACCCAAAGCCTGGATGAACATTCTGTGATGAACTGATGACGTCTATCGGTGGTAATGCGACAACGGCCAGCAGATGGACTGAGAGAAGGAGGGGGGACTAGAGACCGTCCTGACCTGACACATCTGGACGCAGTTAAGTAGCCCAGAGACTCAGATTCTGAAAATACACCCACTATTAGGAGAACATAATTAGAAGTACTTATTTTTACTTTTAAGATAAGTATTCAGTTGGTGTGTCAGGAAATGTTTAGAGTACATTTCACTGTTCAAATTTGAATTGGATTGATGAAGAGTTGATAAAAATGATCCATTCAAAGACTTCCTAGAAATTGTATGTTTAAATTTTTTTACAGTTGCTGCATCTTTCCTGGTGACCTGTGGAAGTTGTGTGAGGTTTAGTGCTGAGATGATGTACATTATGAGTAATATACTAAGACAGTGGTATACACATAATTCATTTAATATTTATTCTCATATTCTTATTGAAGTTACAACACGTTTAATCATTAAAATATTTTGTATTTTTGATGATGCAAAAGTAATTCAGAAGGGAAGTTAAATATAAAACTTACACGCAAAGTAAGATATAATATAAGTTAAAGATAAATCTTATAAACAGTAAAAGATAATACCTTTATACTATAAAGATAATAATATATAATATACAAATATACCTTGTATATAAAAGGGATAACAATTCAGTCAGGAAAAGCTTAGAGGAAACAAGAGCTTTAGAGAGATAGAGAAGTGCACTGGATGATGGTCTATGAGAGACTGGCTCAGGTTACAGCAGGCGTTTCCAGAGGAGGAGTCTGCCACAAGACCTTCTGTCTCTGAGCTTTCAGCACACCAACATCAAAACTGGAATTGACTCAAATGCCTCATAGGAAAAAATTGAGAAAAAACAAGAGGTTGCTTTCCAGGCCAGTTCCTGCTGGTGCCAGAGAGCCAGAGAGCTAAATGTACTTTGGAATTAGGACAATGGGTTTCCTATTGATGGATTGTATAGGAGTTACTGTACATTTAACAGTTACTTTCAATCAGAAGTCAATTATGTTTGACCTACTTCTTGCCTTTATCTGAGGGATATTTAAATGATAGTGTTCCTATTAATGGATTTTTTTCCAAAATGCCAACAGCTGAAGAAAATTGTGAACATACAAAAGTAAAGGGCTAAAAATCGAAAATACAGTTGATTAGAAGTTTTCAAATAAAGCTGACAAAGACTAAATATAATTTTGTGATTGAAATTTTGAGCTCCTGTAACTAGGGAATTTCCCCGGTGTGGGTTCAATAAGATCTTTCTATTGTCATATATATGTGATAAACACACAGTTAATTTTTTATTTCAAAGACAAATTATGTCATTTTTAGGAATAACTAATTTGGATTTCAAAGACAAAAAAGTTAGTATCAAAGTTTTGTCAAATGCTTACAGATGCTAATGTAATCTGACATATTTGGGTTAAGAAGAATTAGGATTTTTGTACATAAAACATACGTTTATGAAATATCTTTTATTGTCATCAAACTGCCCGACAAATATTTTCAGCTGGACTTGTAAGTCCAGCTGAAATAACCCTAAACCTAACCCTGAAATGATTAGTTGCTTAATCAATTAGTTAATTGACAGAAAACTGCTTTGATCGTTTCCAGTTTATAAAGATGTGAGGACTTTTCTATATTGTTGCTTTTTATACCTTAAGTACATACTTTTATGATACCATTCTTACTTAGATAAAATTTTTAATCGAATATTGCTGGTAACAGAAAATGTACTTACTTTGTCCACTATAACTCTCTGTATGAACCTTGTTTAATTATCTAACCCTAATGTAGCAATATTTTTGAATCAATAATGACATAGATACGACTTAGAAAAGAAGTGTGTTTAAATGCTCCTTTCTTACAGAGGCTCAGAACAGCCTACACTCACACACTCACACACACACACACACACACACACACACACAGACACACACACACACACAGACACACACACACACAGACACACACACACACACACAGACACACGCACGAGACGGTGGTAAAGACTTGTTTCCTACGATTTGTCAAGTGCTAGTGGACGAACCTCTGACAGCAGAAGAACATGGAAGATGCTATTTGAAAATATATAATCATAAAAGTAATTTGTTTATTTGTGATTAGGTTGTAATCAAAAAAGTGGAGTGTAATGGCAAATTTACATTTAAGCATGATTATTTATATTCTTGTCTTTTCTGTTAAGTTTCTGTTTTCACAATGCTGAAAGGGAGTTTATCTCATTCCCACATGTAGATTCTGATTCTAATTAAGTGAGAATCACAAAGTCTGGAACATAATGTGAGCACTGTTTATCTGAACTGATAAAGGTACAAGGTCACAGTAAACTATCTTCCTCTGCCTATTCACTCCTCCCTTGCCAGTTGAGATGTACAGGTCAGGTGACCTCAGGGTGAAAGTAGGGCAAAGGGGAAAGAACAAAATGGCTCCGAGATGTCTCTTGTGTTTTTCGATTGTCTTCATGTGTATCAGATTGCCTGTGACAAATGTAGAGTCGTGATAAGCCAAGTGTGTGTATTTGCAAATATATTTTTAATAAAATACAAAAACCTAACTTGGTTTAGTTTGCAATTGTCTTTATTTTTTTTTAACTTTTTAACTTTGTAAACCCACTCCTGCTACACAGAAACTTCCATAACACAGTAGTTTTAGGAAGCATTTTCAGGAAATTAAAAGGATAAGCAGATTGTTGCCGAGGATATTTGTTCACAGAGTAAGATATATATAGATTTGTATGGGTACGTGTACATATACAACATGTGTTTTGGCATTTTTGGCACACTTCTACCTGAGCCTATATACTGCACACAGACACAACTCACCCATCTCATTCAACTATTTCACAAACTGAGGAGTTGGTGAAGAAATAGGTACCCCAATTTAAACTAAATATTTCTAAACTATAGGCCTATTTGGACCTACCTCTAATAAAACTTTAAATAATGTTGCTTGAGGCTGCAGGGTTGCTCTTGTCACTGTTTGTGAAAGATGAGCAATAGATTGTGGCTGTCTGATGTGATTCAGTCTGACTACATATAACATTGTTTATGTTTTTATTGTAAGTATATGTCAGCTGTATGATAAAACAATTTGTCAAGTGTTATGTGTGAAGCATTTGAACTCGAGGCAAATATCCCTCTGGGGACAATAAAGTATTGCTTGCAAACCATGATTTGTAAAAATTAAAACCTTGTCATAGGACTATAGCAAACATCATTGAAAAGGTCTCAACCTGGAGAGTAACATTTGTCAGTCTGAAGAGGATACATCACTCCTGCTTTGAAATATTGACCTCTGATCCCAGTACATGTTTGAAGGCTTGTCATTTAGCAACAGGAGGTGCTACACACATAAGACCAGCTGTTATAGAAGGTACTACACACATAGGACCAGCTGTTATAGAAGGTGCTAAACACATAGGACCAGCTGTTATAGAAGGTACTACACACATAGGACCAGCTGTTATAGAAGGTGCTAAACACATAAGACCAGCTGTTATAGAAGGTACTACACACATAGGACCAGCTGTTATAGAAGGTGCTAAACACATAAGACCAGCTGTTATAGAAGGTGCTACACACATAGGACCAGCTGTTATAGAAAGTACTACACACATAGGACCAGCTGTTATAGAAGGTACTACACACATTGGACCAGTTGTTATAGAAAGCTCTGCACCTCAGCTGTTATGTAGATATGGTTACCCACCAAAGATTACCCACTGTAAGCACTGTCAAATATGGTAATAAGCTATTTTCACCTATTTAATGATCAATTCTGCTGTCGGCCGTGAATGGGCTTCATTCCATTTCAGTTTGCCGCCCGCCTGCCGGCCGAGCAAACAGTTCATGAGTGGTATTAGTTATTTTACTGCAGTAAAGTATAGGAGTACATTGGTATTGAGCATACATGTGTTATGATAGATGGAACTTCTGTACCTTGGCATAGAGTCAGGTCTTTGCCTGGATGTAGAAAGCAAAACAGCGAGAGCCAAACTGAGTCCTGTAATGGAAAATTACATTTAAGCATGACTTTTTATGTTCTTGTCTTATTTCTGTTTTAGTTTCTCTCGCAATGCTGAAGGTGAGTTTATCTCATTCTCACATGTTGATTCTGATTCTCACTAAACTAAGTGGGAGCCACAAAGTCTGGGAACGTAATGTGTACACTGAACAGACAAGGTACAAGGTCATCCTAAACTATCTCTCTCGATACATTCCTTTCTCCCTGGATAGCTGAGACTTCTCAGATAGTTGAGATAAACGGGATGTCTAAACCTTGGGGTAGAAAGTGGTACAGAGGGGAAGAAGCGAAGAAGCGAAGTGGCTCCTGAATGAATGCTCAGTGACACGTTCGTACAACTCGAGAGGCTTCTCCTTTTATTCGTCTCCTGACATGTCAACAGTATATGCCGTAGTATATGGCGTTACATACTAGCACCGTTTCCTGACTGACTTAAGCACTGTATATCCTGCCCCCTTGTGGAGCATCCTCAGTATGTGAGTAACCTTACGACATTAACTAGATGTAGCATGTGAACAGTTACATGACATCTCCCCCTTTTTTGAGTTGTAGGCTTATTAACAGTTTTATCCCTCTTAAGAAAATGAACAGTTTACAGCGGAAATCAAATCTAACCTTACACGACTGTAACTCAAGCTTTTAGATGTTAAGTTGAAAAATATAACTCTTGAGGCACCTTCTACAAGTCTTATACGCCTCATATGATTTTGTAAAAAATATCAATATTTAAAGTGTTTTGAACAAACGTCAACATGACCCTTTTAACTGTTAACAATAAACATGAATCTTTTTCCTTTAGTTTCTCCACATTTCACATTTATGCATACATTCGTGCACATTCCTCCCCCAATGTTTTTTTTTTTTGCAATTGCAATACTTAATAAGATGGGGTAACCTGAGGTCATGAGGTAGACTGCCCATGCACCTCCATAGCTGCTGGAGATTATTCTGCTCCAATATGCAAGCTATGTGTTAATCACGAAGTCTTTCAGTCTCTCTGGTGGACGGACAATTCTCCCCCATGAAGACACACAAGCCTGAGCAGGGAGCTGTACCACAGGCAACGGTAGCACAGTCTGTTCCACAGGATAAGGTGGAGGCGAAGACCGGGAAGGTGGGGAATGTTCAGCCACCTGCATGTCTTCCGTTGTGTCTGGCTCCTGTGTAGGTAGGAAAGTTGGGCATAAGTGTCGCCTGTTCATCCGCAGTGTCCCGTGATCTGTTTGGATCAGGTAGGACCTCGGAGTTGGGTGTGGCAGTTGGACTGTCGCTGTTGTCGTCCAACCTGACTCACTGTCAAGTTTGACTGCCACACTGTCCCCTGGATTGAGAGGTGGAAGTGATCTGACGCCGTGGCGTTTGTTGTAGGCACGCCTCTAGCTTTCTTTGGCCTTGGCATCAGCTTTACGCACTTTTGAGAGGTCCGGCCATCTTGGAGACAGTACCGTTGATTGATTGTGGGCACTGTTGTCTTGATCTGTCAGCTCATCATGAGCTGAGCAGGACTGCAACCCGTGGCATGCAGCGGAGTAGCTCTGTAGCTCATGAGAGCCAGGAATGGGTCAGCCTGCCGGAGAATCCTTTTCGCCGTTTGAACCGCCCTCTCAGCCTCCCCGTTGGACTGAGGGTAGTGGGGGCTGGAGGTAATGTCTTTAAAGTCATAAGTCATCGAAAAGTGTTTACACACCTTACTTGAAAACTGTCCTCCGTTGTCTGCGTGTAGCATGTCTGGACACCCCTACCTGGCGAATATGTTTTTAAGCCGTGCACAGGTGGTCTCACTCTTCATGTCAGGCAGATGGGCTATTTCGAGATAGCGAGAGAAATAATCAATAACCACCAGATAGGTCTCCTTGGCATACTCACAGATATCCGCTCCAATCTTTTGCCAGGGCCTTTGTGGTAGCGGTAACAGGTCCTGGATCTCACTCTCCAGCCCCGGCCACCACACGCTCATGTGCGCCCTCTCGCGACATTTAGTGATGCCCTGGTGCCCATCGTGCAGACGGTGCAGTATGTCTCTTCTCATGCTGATGACGATGCGATCGCCATAAAGCACTAGACCTTTTGAAACTGACAGTCTATTTCTCCACTGGTGGTAAGCTCTTGCTTGAGCTGGAATGTTACTCACATGTTTTGGCCAAGCCTCGATCACCAGTCTGCTCACCACCTGCAGTTCTCTGTCCATGCTCGTCTCTTGCTTGATCCTTTCCAACTTCAGCGGTGACACAGGCCAGGCTGCATGAACTGCCGCTTCAAATGCTGAGACATCACGTGTTAGTTCACATAC
This sequence comes from Perca fluviatilis, assembly GCF_010015445.1. NCBI lineage: Eukaryota > Metazoa > Chordata > Actinopteri > Perciformes > Percidae > Perca > Perca fluviatilis. Next base: position 36,381,385 of record NC_053123.1, on the reverse strand, counting down.
TTCACTGTGTATGAGTGGTAGTGGCTGTCTAGATAGTGTGTCGGCTACTGTCAGTGTTTACCCCGGAACATACTCTGCTGTGGGGTTACAACCCCACAGTGTCCTCATTAGATGCATAAGTAGGCGTTGGCACCTCAGGGGAACTCCGTCTATGTCTTTGTTATTAATCAGAGGAAACAATGGTTTGTGGTCTGTTTGCACTGTGAACTCACTAAGGCCATACAGGTAAGTGGAAAATCCTTCACAGGCCCAGACTACAGCTGGAGTCTCTTTCTCTATCTGTGCTCCAGAGGCAGGCAAGGCAAGGCAAGGCAGCTTTATTTGTATAGCACATTTCAGCAACAGGGCAATTCAAAGTGCTTTACATAAAACATTAAAGAGCAGTTAGAAAACAATTTTAAAACATTAATAATCAAATTAAAACAAGAATAAAATTGATAGTGCAGTATAAGAATAAAAGTTACAGTGCAGTATAAGAAATTAAAGTTAATAAAATAGATTATTTAAAGAAAAGAAACATCAAAAAGATAGGTCTTTAGCTTAGATTTAAAATAACTGAGAGTTGCAGCGGACCTGCAGGTTTCTGGGAGTTTGTTCCAGATATGTGGAGCATAAAAACTGAACGCTGCTTCCCCCTGTTTAGTTCTGACTCTGGGGACAACAAGTAGACCTGTCCCAGACGACCTGAGAGGTCTGGGTGGGTCATAGTGTAGTAGCAGATCAGAAATGTATTTTGGCCCTAAACCGTTTAGTGATTTATAAACCAGTAAAAGTATTTTGAAATCAATTCTTTGAGGCACTGGAAGCCAGTGTAAAGACTTCAGTACTGGAGTGATGTGATCCACTTTCCTGGTTTTAGTGAGGACTCGGGCAGCAGCGTTCTGAATCAGCTGCAGCTGTCTGATTGATTTTTTAGGGAGACCTGTAAAGACACCGTTACAGTAGTCAAGTCTACTGAAGATAAAAGCATGGACAAGTTTTTCCAGATCTTGCTGAGACATAAGTCCTCTAACCCTTGATATATTTTTAAGGTGATAATATGCTGATTTTTTAATTATGTTAATGTGGCTGTTAAAATTTAGGTTTGAGTCCATGACTACACCAAGATTTCTGGCTTTGTCTGTTGTTTTTAACATTGTCGTTTGAAGCTGAGCGCTGACTTTCAATCGTTCCTCTTTTGCTCCAAAAACAACCACCTCTGTTTTTTCTTCATTTAATTTAAGAAAGTTCTGGCACATCCAATCATTAATTTGTTCAATGCACATATTTAATTGTTGTATTGGGCTATTTTCCTCTGGCGATAAGGTTATGTAAATTTGTGTGTCATCTGCATAACTATGGTAAGTTATTTTGTTGTTTTCCATAATCTGAGCCAGTGGAAGCATGTAGATGTTGAACAGAAGAGGCCCCAGAACTGAGCCTTGGGGAACTCCGCACGTCATGTTTGTATGCTCAGATGTATAATTACCTATAGACACAAAGTAGTCCCTATTCTTTAAATAGGATTCAAACCACTTTAGTACTGAGCCAGAAAGACCAACCCAGTTTTCCAATCGGTCAAGCAATATGTCATGGTCTACTGTATCAAATGCAGCACTAAGATCAAGTAATACTAAGACTGAAATTTTGCCACTATCTGTGTTTAAGTGGATGTCATTAAAGACTTTAACAAGAGCCGTCTCAGTGCTGTGGTGTTGTCGAAAACCTGACTGGAACGCATCAAAACTGTTGTTTAGCAATAAGAAAAGATTGAGTTGTTGAAAAAACACTTTTTCTATGATTTTACTTAAAAATGGAAGGTTTGATATTGGCCTATAGTTGCTCATTAGTGTCGTGTCTATATTGTTCTTTTTAGGAGTGGCTTGATGACTGCAGTTTTCAGGGCCTGTGGAAAGATACCTGAGAGCAGAGATGTGTTTACAATCTGTAGAAGATCAGAAGCCAAACACTTCGAAACATTTTTTGAAAACACCCGTTGGTAGAATATCAAGGCAACAGGAGGAGGTTTTCAGATGTTGTATAATGTCCTCCAGGTTTTTAAGGATGATCGTATGAAATTGTGTCATGTTGGAATTTGTTTTGCGTGCATACTGTGACAACACATATCCTGTACTTGATATGGAGGCACTGACTGTTTGTCTAATTTTCTGAATTTTGTCTGTGAAGAAGGAGGCAAAGTCGTTGCAAGCCTTGGTAGACAACAGTTCAGATGCTACCGGTACTGGAGGGTTTGTTAATCTATTAACAGTAGCAAACAAAGCACGTGAATTATTATTGTTTCTGGCGATAATGTCAGAGAAAAAGGACCGTCTTGCATTTCTTAGTTCCAGATTATAAATGCAAAGTCTCTCTTTATAAGTGTTATAATGGACCTGGAGATTAGATTTTCGCCAACTGCGTTCAGCTTTTCGGCACTCTCTTTTTTCTGTTCTCACACCTATAAAATTTCTCCATGGAGATCTTTTCTTACCAGAGACAGTTTTGACCTTAGTGGGAGCAATAGCATCAATAACATTCGTAATTTTACAGTTGAAATTATCTACCAGCTCAGTGACTGAGGCCCCAGTGAGGGTTGGTGTAGCGGAGAAAAGCTGAATGAATGATTCACTGGTGTTTTCAGTGATATACCGTTTTCTGATTAACTTTGTTTGAACACTTTTGGGCACAGAAATAGTGCTGTTAAAGAAAACACAGGAATGATCAGATAGAGCAACATCAGTCACCACAACCTTGGGAATGTTCAGACCCTTGGAGATAATCAAGTCCAGAGTGTGCCCCTTATTGTGCGTGGGCTGTGTCACATGCTGAGTCAGTCCATAGCTCTCAAAAACACAACACAGTTCTTTGATCCCTCGGTCCTGGGGGTTGTCAACATGAATGTTAAAATCACCAGCAATAATTACACGGTCAAAGTTAATACAGATTATAGACAGCAGTTCATTAAAATCATCAAAGAAGGATGCACAGTATTTAGGTGGCCTGTAGATATTTAGAAGTAGAGCTTGAGGGGAGGATCTTAGCTGAAGAGCCACATATTCAAAAGAAGCAAAATTTCCGTAAGATATTTGCGTACATTGGAATGAGTCATTAAACAAAATGGCGACTCCACCTCCTTTCTTATTCACTCTATTCTCACTCATAAAACTAAAGTTAGGGGGGGCTGACTCAATGAGAACAGCAGCACTGTTATTATGGTCCAACCAGGTTTCAGATAAAAACATAAAATCAAGATTGTTCTTGATAATGAAATCATTGATTAAAAATGATTTTCCTGCCAAAGATCTAACGTTTAGTAGGGCTAGTGTTAGTGCGTTTTCATTTTTTGGGACAGACTGTGGCTGACGAGGAATGGATGCTAAATTTGCAAAGTTTGCAGTTACATGCTTATTCGCCATTCTTTTTCTATTACCTATCACAACATAAATTGTGGAAGAACCTAATACGCAGGGCCCAGGCTTGTCTTGGAAAGAGTCATGAGTGCTACTATGCATGCAGCCTGGACCCGGCCCATATCAGTTAATGCTTACTGCATTTTGCACACAAGCATCCTTATCAGTTTGGGGAGAAGGAGTTAGCTGCCGTCCTTGAGGGGGCAGAGGTGCCTGGCGTTTTACGATGGGAGAAGGAAGGGGGGCATACTTGGTTCCAGCATTTACCAGCTGCTTCATCTGGTCAGTGAACTCCAAGCCGGTCATATCACAAATCTCAGGGCGCTGTGCTCTGCCCGTTAGTCGTCCTCCCTTTTCCCAGGAAAATGATTTACTCTTAGGCTTTGCACCAAAAGAGTTCCAGGGAGGACTGCCACTTTTTGATTTATTATCCGTTCCACAGCCCTCTTGTTTCTTTGTGGTCTTGCTGGTGCTAGTTAGCCGTGTGTTAGCATGCTTTTGTCCATTGTTTTGGGTCACTGGTAAAGTGGTGTCATTTCCACATGATCCGTTCACTTCCAGGTTTACTTCTAACCGGTAAATTTTGGTTTCCAGAACTGCAATCTTCTGCAGGAGCTTGTAGTAGTCCTCTATGGAGAAGGGTGGCATCTTGCTGCTAATTAGCTTTAGCTACAGTCACTTTAGGACAGGCTTGAGCTATTGGTAGGCCTCGGTCACGCAGAAAAATTTTCAAATATGACAATAGCCTACTATGTCTACAAAAAATGTATAGTCCAGTGATTTATAAGTATCCAAGAGCCGCTGCTCATAGTTTCTCTCAGATCCAGAGGGATCTGCCAAAAGCCGCTTTCAGCATCGAGCAGGGAGAACACAAAAGATTCTGCCAACCGTGGCAGTATGTTGTCCACCGTAGGTAGGACAAACCTTTCCCTTTTTACTGCTTTGTTGAGCTGTTTGAGGTCAACACAGATTCTCACGTCCTCATGTCTTTTTTGGGACAGGAACCATAGGAGCGCACCACTCCGTCGGCTCTGTGATTTTCTCGATGATGCAGCATTTCACCATCCTCTCCAGTTCAGCCTTGACTTTAGGAAGCAGAGGGACAGAAACTCTCCTTGCCATGTTAATTGCATATGGTTCTGCATCATCTCTTAAACATATTTTTACTGGCTTTATTTTTAGAAGTCCCAAATCCTTACCAAACGTGCTTTGGCTCTCCTGGACTTTATCCACTCTTTTTACGAGTCTCATTGCCACTGCCACATTTCGACCCAACAGGTTGCTGCCATTGGTCGTTTCGATCACATGGACCTCGTACTTGTAGAACTGGCCTTTGTTCTTTGTTAAGGAGACAAATTGTCCCAAACAGTTCAGTTTACCTCCAGGGCTGTCAATGTCTCTGTCACTCTTTTCTAGCTGGGGCAGGTGTCTGAGCTGTTGATATGTTTCTTTTGTTATTACAGTGGTATCTGCATCAGTGTCAATCATGAAGGAGAGAGGTGTCTCGGAAACTTTCAGTTTCACTATCCATGGCGTAGTGTTGTTATCTGAAATGTCGGTGTACATTTGAATTCACCTAGAAAGTGTCCATCGGACTGGCTGGCATTCTGTTCCACTATAGTCAGTTCATTTACTCTAGCAGAGTGGCACACAACAGCAAAATGTCAGATTTTCTGACAGTTCCTAAATTGTGCATTTTTAGCTGAACACTTAGTGTGTTTGTTGTCCTTACGACACCTGTAGCATTTTGTAGTAGGTTTTGGTGGTTTTCTAACTTGGCGGAAATTGCCGCCCTTTCTCTCTCTCCCTCCATATTGCTTGGAAGGTGCGCGTGTATGATTCCACGTCAGTACGCTGAGGTAGTTAGTGTAAGAAATAAAAATAATCAGTCAAGCTGGCTGTGCTGTATGAGGATACAAATTATAGTTGAATAAGTATTGTGTGTTTAGTGTTTTTAGTGGAAGAGCACTGTGACAGCTTAGTCATGCAAAATGAGAAAAGGATACTGTGCAGAAAGCAGCACTGTATGATGGTGGTCAGAAAGCAACAAGAGTGCAGCAACAAAGTTAATATCAGTTTGATATCAGTTTGACCATGAAAGTAAGTTACTTCTCAATCTGTGATGGACAACAGTGGTGCATTGTTCTTTCTGACAATCAGCATAGTTAAAGTCTCCTTAACAACTGATGAAGAGGGCATGTGCCAAAAGACTGGGACCAGTCTGTGCACCAACCAGGGGAGGCGAAGTCTAAACCACAGTACTCCTCCAACTTTTAATAATCAAATCAAAATGCTCTTAGAGACTGATATATGAATTCATGTATAAGCCAGGAAATTCGGTCTAATGAGAGAAGCCTGTGTGCCTGCTCAACTCGGACCCGTGTACACGTTTATGCTGTTATGATTTTACTTAAATAAATACTTGTTAAACTTTTAAGTCCTCTCTTTGTCTACTTAGTGGATTTTTAACATGCACAAAGTGGTGACCCCAACGTGATACGCTAAGTGGCGCCAGAGGACTTTCCCCTGAATCGAGCAGACAGGATGGACTCCAGTTTTTCCTTCACTCAAAACAGCGTGCTGTCAAAATAAGGTAAGCAGAGACCTGTTAATATCTAACTTCTGCACATTGAGCATAACCAAATTTTTGAGTGAAGAAGAACAAGAGTGCCATTGGTAAATTGAATGAAATCTTAAGAGTATAAAAGAAAACTAAACAGTAAAATTAAATTGCAAAATAAGAACTGATAACAGTAAGTAAGTAAGTAAGTAAGTAAAATTTATTTATAGAGCGCATTTCACAGATATAAATCACAAAGCGCTTTACAAGGTACATACACATATAATTGGGAAGAAAATACAGCATGACATGAGGAGAGACGAGGAGAAAAAGGCAACTCCCAGACTATGCCCCTGAATAGGGGTACAGTGTGAGAACAGGAAAAAAACACCTCAGCACATAAGCACACAAGCAATACATTTGCACTGCTGCACACCACATAACAGTACATTTGCACTGCTGCACAAAACACAACATAACAATATAACATGACACGCAGTGGGGGTGGGATGATGGGTGCATCGGGATGGGGGTCATGGAGTAGAGGTAGTCCAGGACAGGCAAACAGACAGAGTAAACAGAAAGCCTGTAAAAAGCTCCTGGTCCACTGTGATCGGGGAGTTGGGCAACAAAAAATAAATCTGAATTAGCCTGTAAAAAGCTTCTGGTCCGCCGTGATCGGGGAGTTGGGCAACAAAAATAAATCTAAATTAGCCTGTAAATGCTCTTGGTTCATTGAGACCGGAGAGTTGGGCAAAGCTAAAATCAGGTAAACCTTCAAAGGTTCAAAGGTCTGACGAGACCTATAAATTGGCTGATTAAGAGACTCGTAAAAAGCTTTTGATCTACAACTGGTCGGAAAGTTGAGTACATTGGATGACATAAAACCGTAAAAAGCTCTTGGTTAGAAAAATCGGAGAGTTGGTTTAATTTGAATTAATTAGAGGAATCGCAGTCGGTTGGTTGGTAGATACTGTAAAAAGCCAATGGTTGTGAGTTCAATCGCAGTCGGTTGGTTGGTAGATACTGTAAAAAGCCAATGGTTGTGAATTCACCGTAAAAAGTCAATGGTTGTGAATTCACCGTAAAAAGCTCTAGGTTAGAAAAATCTGAGAGTTGGTTCAATTTGAATTAATTAGAGGAATCGCAGTCGGTTGGTTGGTAGATACTGTAAAAAGCCAATGGTTGTGAATTCAATGCAATGACAGAAAACGTTTTACATTTCGATATGGAGGCAGATTTTGAAGTATATTGTGAAGAGAATAAAATTACCAGAGCGCTGTTTTATTTTGAGGTATACTGTGAAGAGGATAAAACTAATAAGGCACAGCTTGAAGTAAAAACAATTACTAGTGAGGGTTCATTGTGTGAAGTGTCAGAACAGACAGGGGAGAACACTTTAGGAAAAGAGTGAAACAGTAACAGGTAGTGGTGACGAAGTGAGTTTAGAGCTAGACTCAGATTTGAGAGCAAAATACAGCAGGACAAGAGACAGACTGACGTTACAGAGTCAAATTGACACTTTGAAAAGCAGAGAAAGTTGTTGAAAATAATATATATATATTTTCTTATATATACGGTTTCTTATATATAGTGTGTTTCGGGTGCTGTTGGAGACTGTATCATAGCATAAAGAAGTGAAAGATTGTGCATACAGTGCTGAAATGGAAGAACTGAAAGCTTTTCTGTTGGTGAAACTGGCGAAGAAAGCACCAGGGGGGCAGCACAAACAATGGGTTGAGACAGATACTCTGTAAGTGGGAAAAGGAAGGACTGATGGCAGACATAGGGAGAGATGAGGGTGTATTGAGAACTTTGAATATCAGAGCAGAGAGTCAGGCACGAATGGCAGACACACAATGGAAAGAAAAAGGAAATAGGGAGTGGGGATCTGCATGGGGGCGAAAACAAAAGAAAGCTGTAGAGAAAGATGTCACAAGGGGGCTGACTGAACTGCTGGGTAAACTGAAAAGAAAAAATGATAAGTTGGCAACATCTGGTGGCCCAACTGAAGTAGTACCAGAAAAGACTAATAATAACCCAACCACAGCCACTGCCAGCGTGTACCCTTCCCTGCCACAACCAACAGCACCTCCATCCTACGAGGCTGTAACAGTGGTTCAAGCTCCTGTGGTGCCAGTAAAGAGAGGTGTACTGGAAGTAAATGGAGGAGTTCTGGATCTGGACATCCCCCAACACAACGACCTGGCGAATCTGGTGAAATGCACAGCCGACCTGACTGACACAGTTGACAAACTAGAAAATCAAATGCAAAACACCAGAGCAGAAATGAGCTAGCTCAAGGGGGAATCCATGGTCGGGACCCAGTCACCATCAGGCCAAAGACCCCCAGGACCATCCGCTGCATCACTCCAACTGCCACCATCACAATCAACGCCTCAGCTCCTACCTCAACCTCAGTCCCAGAGCACTCCTAGAAGGGGTCTGCAAGTGAGACCACCTCCTTTTGATCAATTTGCAAATGAGTATGCCCCCTCAGATAAAGGCTCCCAACACTCTGACTACACCTTCTCCAGCCACACCTCAGCGGTTAGCTTGAAGGAATCAGGAACTGACATATCCTCTACTGACGATGAAGATGAACAGCAGCAAAGAATTACAAAACACTTCACCAAAAGGGTTCCCCCACACGATGGAGGCATGCAGAAACTGCAGCTGCAAGGTGTGTTTGAAGGAGAAGCAAAGGTCATGGATGAAGCAACAAGAGTATATGACCTTAGAGACAGACCCAAAAATGGGGGGGCTAGAGCTTTCCCTATTATGGAACAACCCTCAGCCAACTTTGGAGTGTATGTGCCAGCACAGAGATCTGGAGGGGTTACTGGATGACCTCCCGCCAATCACCCAGGGAGCTGGACCATGGATACGAAAGTTGGAAGAACTTTGCCAGGGCCAAACCCTTGCCCTAGGAGATATGAGAGCCCTCCTCACCAGAGCCATGGGTGGTGATGAAGCCAAACGCCTGCTCAAGAGCCTCCATATCTCCAGACATGACCATGATGGAGACAGAGGAGTTGTCTGGGATGGGCTTCATTATAAATATCCCACCAAGGCCAACCCAGAAGCCATGACAGGCGTAACCCTGAAACCAGACGAAGACCCCATTGATTAACAGGGCAACATCTCTATGGAGGTCATCTTGGGGAGAGAAGTATGACCGCTCCAAGGCCTTCATCCTGCTGTGGAAAGAGAGATGCATAGCTGGTCTGCCTGAGCTAGTGCAAACACAACTGAAACTCACCGTTGGTCTAGCTCACCTGCCAGAAGAACAATGGTTGGCCCACATCTCCCATCACACTGACGTACATCACGAACAAACAGCCAAAGATGATGAAGAGATGCAGCAATTGACCAAAAGTGCTCTGAAGCTACAGGTCTCGAAAGACACTGAAGAAGTTAATGCCAAGAAAAAGGTTGTTAAACAAATGGCAGTAAAAGACCCTGCACCTGCAAACCAAATGGGAGCCCTCTCAGACTTGTTGATCAAAGTACATGATGCAGTTCGCCAAGCAGTAGGAGATGCCATGACTCGATCCTTTGAGTGGAATGTGGGAGAAGTCGAGGACCCCTCCACTGCCGCAGTGTACATTCCTAATCGACGGGGGAGGGCCTCTTCCAGAGGAGGTCCCCCCAGGACGGACTCCTCCTGCTACATTTGTGGCAAACCAGGACACTGGGCTTCTCAATGTCACTCACCTCCCAATGGATCCAGGGGAAGAGGCTATTCAAAAGGATGAAGAGTACAGTTTGCTCCCAGAAGCGGGTACAGACCACCCACACAGCAACAAACTCCACAGTTGCCTAACCAAAGCCACCTGCCCTGACTTGGATGGGAGAACAATACTGATGGGGCCCAGAGACTTCAGCCAACCAATTGGACACGTATTCACCCCTGAAAGAGCCACTCGTTGAATGGACCATAAATGGAAAGAAACACTTAATGTTGGCTGGGGCTACATATTCCTCTATCACAACTCAGCTTCCCTTATCATATGACAGCACTGTGGTGGTTGGAGTCTCGGGAACACCACAGAAACAATTCTATACCACGCCTGTCCCTGTCACTAATTGCACCACTCATCAGTTCTTGTATCTACCAGAATGTCCAGTCAATTTAATGGGAAGTGATCTCCTCTGCAGGCTTGGTATCACCATCTACTGCAATGAAGAGGGTGTGCATGTCGCCTCCACACCTCCCCCTCTCAATCCAGCCTGCAGAATTCTCCATATGGCCCCAGCCCCATTGCCTCCGGAGGAACCTATCACCACAGTCTATTGGCTCAGACTAGATGGCACTCTCCCACAAACATCTGCTATACAGTACCAGTATATGCAGTGGAGAAAATGGATCTCCACACTACATCCATACAAAGCACCATTGGATGACCTCCATTGCACTCTAAACTACACAATCACTCCAGATGATTGCTACGATGACAATTGGGAGGCAAACATGGCACTCCTCACTCCCACCATCCCCACCACTTCCATGTTCATTGGCAAAGGAGTTGCAGCTGCAGTTGACCTTACTGAACACATCCAACTGTGGTATCAACTAGGTACTGACTCGGCTCCACATATCACCCTAGCCATAGGATACACCAGATCATTGGGACCAATGGTCAAAAGAGCCCTGACATTAATGTTGGAGGAAACCTCGTTGCCACGGATATGGAAGGCTAAAGAAAAAGATATGTGGTGTATTTCCACCCCTACCACAGAAACAACTCATCCTGAAAGGAGAGAACTAGCAAGACACCATGGCCACGAGATGACAGATCATCCTGACAGACAGACTACTGGCCACTGTTCCTGTTACCCTATGGACAACTGGTCCGCATGATGTGGGGCTTGTAGATACCTCGCCCATTCCTATCACATTGAAGGAACCCAGTGAGGTCATCTGGAAACCACAATACAGACTCTTCCAAGACCAAACTGAGGGCATCTCTTCTACTATCGCTGGGCTCTTGGACTCTGGAGTTCTAGTCCCCACCTTGAGTGACTGGAAAACACCTCTGTTTCCTGTGACAAAAGGACCTGGAAAAGGATGGAGAATGGTGCAGAACATCAGACCCATGAACCAAGCCACGGTGCCAGATGTTCGGCCTGTTCCAGACCCATACTTGACTCTACAGAACATACATCATTCTCACAGTTTTTTCACTGTCATTGACCTGGCCAATGCCTTCTTCTGCATCCCACGATGACTCTCAACACATATTGTTTTTCACCTTCTGTGGCACCCAATTCACCTACACCAGAATGCCCCAAGGCTACAGAGACTCTCCTGGCATTTTCAATGACGTACTCAGAGAACACCTAACCCAACTCTCTCTGCCAGAAGACGTCCTGTTCCAATATGTGGATGACATTCTCCTTGGTGCACCCTCCACTGAGCTCTGCCTGCAAGCTACAGGAAACATCCTGTCATTTCTTGCATCCAAAGTCCAGTGTTGCAGGAGGAAGGTTGTTTTCCTGGGAAGAGAAGTCTCTGCCACAGGTCAAACCCTATCCAGCCAACATCGAGAATCCATTCTCCAGCAACCTCGTCCAGAAACAATACAGGACATGTTGTCTTTCCTGGGTTTGACGGGATACAGCAGACTATATCCCTGATTACACCCTCCTCATCCAACTACTCAGAGTGGCTGAAGCTGGAAACAGAAACCTAAATGCTCTCCTCCAATGGTCTCCTGAAGCTGAAACTGCCTTCTCCCTCACTAAGGAAGCACTCTCCCAGGCCACCATATTGGCTGCACCTGACTACACCATTCCATTTCATCTTGATGTTTCTGTCAAGAACGGACTTGTTCATGCCACTCTTTTCCAGAAAAAAGGGGGAGTCAGGTTAGTGCTAACCTACCACAGCTCAAAATTGGACACTATTGAACAAGGACAAACATCCTGTGCTCAACATCTGGCTATCTGTCTACTATTGAAAGCTGTCCACAAAACTACCCACCTGGTCATGCATCACCCATTGCAGATCCACACAGACCACGGAGTGACCGCATTCCTGCAGAGCAATGCATTCACGTTCAGTACTGAACGAAAACTGAAAATACAGAAGGAGCTGAGAAAACCCTGAGAAAATCACTTTTGTAACCTCAGCCATCAATTTGGCAGACAAAATGGGACACAGAAAACCCCACAGCTGTGAAGAAGTGGCAGCTCAAGAACTGAAACTCAGGACAGACCTGAAAAACAAACCTCTGCCAGATGCACATTGGCTGTACACAGATGGATGCTGCTACAAAGGAGAAAATGGAAATGTGGCTGCTTATGCGGTGATGGAACAACACGCAGATGGTACACACACCGAAGTGAACTCAGGAATAATACCACAACCTGCATCAGCACAAATGGCTGAAATATTGGCACTCACAAAAGCACTGCAGTGGTCAAAAGGGAAAAGGGTCAATATCTACACAGACTCAGCATACGCACATGGAGCGGTGCATATAGATGAACCACAATGGCAGAAGAGGAATTTTCTGACCGCCAGCCAGACTCCTGTCAAGCACAAGGATCAATTGGTAACCCTACTGGAAGCGGTAAAAGCGCAAGCAGCAGTGGCAATAATGAAGTGCAAAGGACATGACAAAGCAGCCACAAGGGTGGCAAACGGAAATGAAGCAGCAGACCAAAGGGCCAAAGAAGTTGGAGGGTACACTCCCAGACAAATGACACTGCAACCAGAGGGAGGACCAACAGAACTAACCACAGAAAACATAAAAGACATCCAAGAAGAGGCCGGACCATATGAAATTCAGAATGGCAGAGAAAAGGAGCATGCAAGGATAAAGACGGCATTTGGAGGTCACACACTGGACACATAGTGGCTCCGGCAAAGACCCTGACAAACATGAAAGAACTATGGTGGCACCCATGGATTTCAGACATCATCACCAACTGTGTGGAAGAATGTGACACATGCAACAAACACAATAACAAGAAACCATTCAAGGCACCAGCAGGAAAATTCCCTGTGCCTACAGCCCCCTTTCAAGACATCACCATAGATTTCACAGATATGGGGCCAGAGAACAGAATAGGGGGAAAAAGGTATCTCCTTGTAATGGTAGAGAGATTCACAAAATGGGTTGAAGCGATACCAAGTAAAGATGATCAGCACAGACAGTTGTAAAATGGCTGAAAAATGAACTAGTACCCAGATATGGTGTACCACGCACAATCAGATCAGACAATGGATCTCATTTTGCTAACAAACATCTACAGAAAGTAGAAGAGGCATTAGGGATCATACACAGATATGGGTCAGTTTATCATCCATCATCACAGGGATCACAGGGATTAGTGGAAAGGGCCAACCAGACACTGAAAAGAAAAATCGCTAAAGCGTGTGAAGGTACAAAACTAACATGGGTAGAAGCACTCTTATGTCCATGCGTAGTTCCCCAGGATCCGACACACACTTATCTCCTCATGAGTTACTGACTGGAAGACAAATGCCGGGCCCACCCAGGGATGGAGGTCATATGCCATCCCTTGATGTGTGTAAACAAGAATATGATGACTACATGAAGGCATTGACCAGTCTTTCTTCAGTTTTATCTGAACAGGTCGCGAGAGCACAGAACCCAGGAGAAGAGGAGCCCCGGAGTAGTGTTAAGGTAGGTGACTGGGTGCGAGTAAAAGTCCACAAGAGAAAGTGGACCGAGCCCAGGTGGCTTGGACCGTACGAAGTGAGGGAGGTTACCTCACACTCTGTCCAAGTAAAAGGCAAGGCAGGAGCTGCTTGGCACCACCTGACACAATGTGCACCTACACCTTCCCGTGATTTGAGGGACCTTAGAGCTGATTTGATCAACAATGCCACTCCCGTTCAAACTTAGGCAATCAGGCCAAGGGAGTGAACCCAGACCAAAATACTACTATGGATGCACATGGAAGGTCTGGATAGGTATGCTAATACCTACAGCCATACTCGTTATGTTGTTAATTTGGTTCATAGATACCAAATATGACAGAGGAAGAAGGGAGGTTCAGGTGACTAGAACAAAGGGACAGATCACATTGTCATTTATTAGGGGAAACACAGGCACAGCCCTATTAGACCTATGCGACATAGTGCCATGCACCACCAAAGACAGGAGAGAGGAAGTCATATACAGTACATATGCGTCACGACCAACTCAGACAAGTGGTGTGGCAGTTGGAAGTGTGCCATAGCTAAGACAGGCTCAGATTGGGGAAATGTGGGATGTGAAACATATGATACAATGCACCTTACGATAACACGTAGGGACCTGAAATCCAGACTGAGTGTTGGTAGAAACCAGGAAGGACAATGCCAGGAACAGAAATGTAATATTATATATGTGACGTTGAAGGATCCAAAACCAGAGGATGCAGAGACTTATGTTATGGGATTGTGTGATGAAGGGAAAGATCCATTAGGACAGTTCATCATTCAAGTCACAGACCCATGGAGTAATAGTACACTGTCAACATCCATTTCTGTCCAGGTTGACGCAATGAACACAGGTATGGGTGTCCTGAAAGACTCTAAAGGGCCATTAGTAAAATATTTGAACATAGAGGACTTTACCATTGAGGAAAGGTTGGAGATTGAAACTGGTTTCACACCCTCAAGTAAACGTGGCTCAAAATGATGAAATATACTGCTAGAACGCATAAAATGTCTGACTGTGTTATCTGTGCTAAAGCAAGACCTCATTTGGGGACAGTACCATTCCCACTCTCACCGGTGGACGAACCTATTGGTTATAATTGTATGTTAAGTCTTTACAGTGATGTGACCATGGAAAGTGATGTCTGCAGGACCCTGTCTCTCCTGTATCCCAGAGTGCGTGCAATACAACCGCCTCCAGGAGTGGTCACCTACCCTGGTAACCATACTTGTATCACACAATCCAACAGCTCTACCATGAATGTGGGACACCTACCTAAGAAGTTTTGTATGTACACCTACAACACATCTTTGTTCGCTCCCAATGTCACACACCCGAGGTTTAACTGTATGGCACTAGACATGTTGTTGGCAGAAAAATGGGGTGTGTGCCACATGTTTGGAGATGCTTGTTGCACATTTATTCCCAATAATACTACCCCAGATGGTAGCATCACTAGAGCCTTGGAGGGGTTGACCTCTCTAGCCAATGAACTAGCAGAGAACTCGGGTGTGGCTGAAAACCCCATCATTAGTTGGCTAGAGGACGTTTTTGGCAAATACAAAGCAATTGTGCTCTCCATGCTTATGTCTGTGGCAGTGTATCTGGGCAAATTGGTGTGTTGTGGATGCTGTTGCATCCCTTGTTGTCGCACTCTGGTGAACAGATGGATTGATGTGGCTCCTCCAGCGTACTCCATGCCCCTGTTGGGGATGGAGGACAGTGATGAGACTGATTTAGACAATGAAGGAAGTGAATCACCAATGTAATGCTATGCTATATTAACCTTGCTTTTTCTTCCCCTAGTGCGGCCAATTGTTTACCAGTTTGAGGGCCATATAATCCTAAGATTAGTAGTATTCACACCTGAGGTATGAAAAGGTGGATCTGTAAGAAAGAAAAATAATCACTCAAGTCATTGTTCTTTCTGACCATCAGCATAATTAAAGTCTGCCTAACAACTGATGAAGAGGGCGTGTGCCAAAAGACTGGGACCAGTCTGTGCACCAACCAGGGGAGGTGAAGTCTAAACCACGGTACTCCTCAAACTTTTAATAAACAAATCAAAATGCTCTTAGAGACTGATATATAAATTCATGTATAAGCCAGGAAATTCAGTCTGATGAGAGAAGCCTGTGTGCCTGCTCAACTCGGACCCATGTACACGTTTATGCTCTTATGATTTTACTTAAATAAATACTTGTTAAACTTTTAAGTCCTCTCTTTGTCTACGTAGTGGATTTTTGACACGCACATTAGCTTCAGCCGAGGTAGCTCTAGCCTGCTGGCTAACTTGTCCCTTTATCTGCTCGGACTGTCTCACTGTCTCCACTGCTTTCTCACGTGTCAGGTCTGCCGTCAGCTGCAGCTTTTCAGACACGTCTATATCCAAAATCCCGATAACCAGCTTCTCCCTTATGTTTTCAACCTTCACTGAGCCAAACTGGTATGTCTCGGCTAGCTCATATAGCATGCGGATATATTCCTCTGCTGATTCACCTTGCTTCTGTGCTCGGAGGTGGAAACAAGCCCTCTTGTGTATAAAGTTCACTTTCGGC
Source organism: Perca fluviatilis (assembly GCF_010015445.1). Classification (NCBI taxonomy): domain Eukaryota; kingdom Metazoa; phylum Chordata; class Actinopteri; order Perciformes; family Percidae; genus Perca; species Perca fluviatilis. The sequence goes on along the minus strand of NC_053123.1, from coordinate 36,365,199 downwards.
ACAAAGTAACTATTGAGTTTCGCTAACACCGTCTCGTAGTCGTCATCCCCTTCTTCCCCGAAAACTAAAGTGTTTGAGACTTGCTCGGCCTCTTTGCCCAAGTTAGCCTAGTAGCCATCCGATACCGTTGAAATCGTTGCCTCCATTCCGGCCACTGCTCCGGCCACTGCTCTGGCCACTGCTCCGGCCGCGTAAAGTCCATCGGTTCGCCATGAGTTAAGGTGATCCCACTTCTGACACAATGTACAAGTTTCTACTTGTGGAATGAATGCTCCATGACACGTCGTTTGTACAACTCAAGAGGCTTCTCCTTCTATTCGTCTCCTGACATGTCAACAGTATATGCCGTAGTATATGGTGTTACATACTAGCACCGTTTCCTGACTGACTTAAGCACTGTATATCCTGCCCCCTTGTGGAGCATCATCAGTATGTGTGTAACCTTACGACATTAACTAGATCCAGCATGTGAACAGTTACATGACATCTACTATGCTTGATTGATTGTAAGAAATGCCGAGTCATGCTTAGACGAGTGCGTGTGTACTATCTCACTTTGAGATGCATATACGCTGTGTGCTTTTTCTCATTCGAGGAAGAGATTTTTTCACACTGAGCTGCTGTGCCTTTTGTGAAATTGTTACTCCTATATTTCCAAATATATATAAAATACAAAAGCCAAACTTGGTTTAGTCTGCAACTGTCTTTATTTTGTAAATAAAGTCTCCTTTAGCATCTAGCCCTGTTTCACTTTTTGGTGCGCTGGGTCAGATGTATGTTTAACTGACATGCGGCACAAGAACTGGCAAAAAATCTTCTCTCCACAGTTTACGAACCCGACACCATTTCGGAGGTCGATAAGGGCTGTGTCATCGGGCCATTCAGCTCGTCTCCGTTTTCATTATTTCGCTTGATTTTCAATTTGTCCGCGCCGCACAACAGTCCTATCACAAGTATCAATAGCCTCATTCCGCCTGTCCCCTTTTCTCTACAATATGCTACTGTTGACAACGCTATCAAAATGATTAAGTTGACAGGCGCTTGGCTCTCCAAGGACATCGCTGATGCATTTAAGATCGTTCCCACTCATCCTTCTCAGTGGCCTCTTTTCGTTTTTCATTATATGATCAACAATAAACCTCTAACCGTTTTGCAGCCAAAGTTAATAATTAACGTGGTGGCAGCCAGCACGACGTAAATGAATATGTAATGTTTAATCCCCCCAAAAAGTTTGGCAAACAAACAAATGCTCATTCATCTTTTCATAACATTTAGCGAACGACAGTCGTAGTTTACTCCCGTAGGTCGTAGCTAAAGCAAGAAGCAAGCTAACGCTAGATGGCCAACACTGAGCTTAACATGTTTGCTAACCTATCAGAATATCGCACAAGACAGCGCGAACCAATCTGCAATGTAACCTAATGGGGCAATTGTGGAGGCCGGCTTTTTCTTCAATATAATTTTTTTCATTTGGTAATGACAGGTTCAGATTATTACTCAATGTGTCTTTCAACATTATCCATCTCAGGGCATGAGTTTGTTTCTGAAGACAGTGGTGTGGATAGCGGAACGGGAGACGAGAATAAAGGCGTTCAGGTAGTCTGTTGTTACGGAGTAGACTGCAGTAATGATAGGTTTGTGGTATCTACAAGTTTATCAGTGCCATGGCTCAATATTCAAATAGTTTTGAAAATGTGGATGAGGTAGTCATAGTACAATGACCACCTGTATTAACATCTGTAGTAATAATGTGAGCCTGTCAGAACCAAACAAAATCACTTTTATTGGACAAAAAGCTACCTCGTTTCGCGTTGGCTCATCACTGCGATCTCGCTCAATACTGGACCAAATTCAAAGATTTGTGGTGACATCAGTCTATTAGACACACATACATGGGGAAATGGGGCCCATGTAGTTAACCTTTGAGTGTGACTCAAGTAAGAGTCTTGACCTCGAATCCCCATGTCTGGTTCGAGGTGGATGGATAAGTCATAAAATACAGGAATGAACGCATACGTTCAGTGCATATCAGCAGTCCCACTCTGGCTTTACAAAATGCATGGTACTATTTGAATGCTATGCTGCCCCTGAAAACATTGAGAGGTCACTGGATAATTAATGTGGAATTGGACGAATCATAGACACTGTTCAGGCCTCAGTCGCTGCCTCAGTCGCTGCCCCAGTAATTAAGGACCTAGATCATAGCGAGTGCTGAAAAAAAACAGCTTCCACACAGTGAAGCCTAGCTTTGCTCTGCAAGATCACGACCAACACATTCACCTACTCTGTGTCGACCATGATCAAACCTTCTACACGCCATGGAATCCTCTCCACTGTTAACAGTATTTTTCTTCCTCTGGCTCTGCTGGCACCCGTCATGATCCAGGGATGAGCTCTTCTCAAAGAACATAAATCTGAACTTTCAGACTGGGCCACACCCAGAAGACAAATTAAGCAGATGGGAATCCTGGACAGATTTGCTTCAAGACCTAAAAAGGCTTAATTTTTCTCATACGTACACGACAACCTCACTCACAAAAGCATTGCACCCAGAGTTGAAGATGGGCAAGTCGAGGTACGATTTGCACGGGCAAGGCAAAGAGACACAAATTGAATATGTGATAAAGTTGTTGAATAACACAATAACGATATAACTTGCAATAAATAATCAGATATTGTTGCGTCAAAAGACTAGAGGTATTCATATTCAGGGCATTCACCTTTTCAACTTCTTTCAAAGACAAAACACCAGCAGGGGGCAATAAAGTGCATGCATTGTGGAACCCATCAATAGCTTGTGTTTCCCTGGGGAACATTTATACTGGTGCACCATTGTGAAGCAGGTGGTGAAATGTTTGGTGAAGAGAAAAGCTTCACTGGAATTCCTTCATCCTTCAACATGGCGGAGCAAGCTCTTGGGAGAACAGTGAAGGAGTTGAAGCAAAGAAGAACTTTAGCTAAAAGGGTTTTTACCAAGCAGGCAAACTTCCTCAGCCGAGGAGCAAAACACATGACTAAAAGAGAACTACAAGAGGAGTTCAAGAAGCTCACCCCGGAGGCGAGGACGGTCAGTGAGACAAATGACGACTACAGGGCTGGCCTTCTGGCAGACATTGAAGCTGAAATCGATGAGGATGAAGAAGCTGAACTGTGCAAGCAGCAGCAGACTGAACTTGAGAAGACGTTCCAAGAATGTGAAGCACGATTGGATGAGGTCAGGGAGAAGATCCAGTCCAATCTATGGCCTAGATACAGCGAAAATGAGGTGAAGTCTGGAGTCCATGAAGCCGAGACAGCCTGTGATGGAGTTGCACAAATACTTGTGACAGCTATAAACAGAGATGGCTATGAGCTACGGTGGGATAGTGCGAAAACACAAGTCCAAAATTCAATCACAAGCCTAGCAAAGTGGGAGATGTGGATTCCAGTGGCAGAAAAGGAAAGGCTGGACTCGACTTGGCATCATACACAAATTATATCACCCACAGAGCTGCCAGGAGATTAAATCTTCGAAGTGAAAACATCACTTTAGTCGTCGGAGTTGGAGGAATGGCCATGAAGGTTAAAACCAGAAGATATCTCCTCAGAGTGAGGGTTAAAACGCCAAGAGGCACAGAAAAATCCCATGAGCTTGTCTGCTATGGTTTGAACAAAATTGCCAACATCCACAGAGTCATCAAACCTGAGAAACTCAAGACGTTCTTCCCAGAAGTCAATCTAGGAGATCTGAGGAGACCAGAGAGCATTAAGCTACTGATAAGCCACCGTGAAGGAAACTTGCTCTGCAAAGAGTGAAGGTGATTGGAGACCTTGTCTTATGTGAGAGCCTGCTAGGAAAGACTGTTGGTGGAGCACATCCAGATCTGTTTGAAGAAGTCGATATGGCCGCACACAAGTCTGAAACACACTTTGCTCGGTCCATGAGAGCAACCGCTGTCAAGTATCAAGAGATAACTAAAACACAAGAGTTCACAGCTGAAACCAAAAGCACAGTTGCTCACAGAGAGTTCTTGGAATGGTGGAAATGGGACAGCATCGGAGCAGCTTGCGAACCGAAGTGTGGAGGATGCCGGTGCGGCAATTGTCAACCAGGAGGCAAGGAAATGACTCTGAGTGAGGAAAGAGAGCTGGAGATCATAAGGAAAGGCCTCACCTACATCAAAGCAGATGATCACAGCGATGAACCACACTGGGACACAAAATACCCATGGATTCAAGATCCAAGCTCCCTTCCCTACAACAGGAGTGGGGTGGAAGCCACCTTCTTAAGAACAGAAAAACAACTCAAAAAAGAGCCAGAGTGGAAAATAGCATACACAGCTCAAGTGCATGAAATGGTGGAGAGAAGAGCAGCAAAGACACTTACCAAAGAGATGATCGCCAGCTGGAAAGGACCAGTATGGTATGTCAGCCACTTGGTGGCGCCAAACCCACACTCTGTCACGACACCTGTGCGACTGGTATGGAACAGCAGCAAGAAGTTTAAAGGGGTCAGCATGAACGACCTGCTGCTGAAAGGGCCTGATGTCCTCAATACCATCCGAGCAGTACTGCTCAGGTTCAGAAGAGGTGTCCATGCTGCTCTTGGCGATATCAGGAAGATATACAATTCAGTGTGGTTAGAAGACCTGGAGATGCACGTCCACAGATTTCTCTGGAGAAACACTGAGTAGGAAGAGATTGAAGATTATGCCATCACCAGAGTTAACATTGGCGATCGACCAGCAGGGTGCATTGCACAACTGGCCATGAGAGAGACAGAAAAACTGCCCATGTTCGCTTACCTGGAGGAGGAACGAAGGATCCTTGAAGAGGATGACATCCTGTCTTCCCATAATGACTTACAACAGCTGGACAAGAACACCAAAAGAGTTGAAGAGATCCTGAGGACAGGCGACTTCTTCCTCAAACCCTGGGTCCGGTCAGGCCAAAGTGGGAGGCAGGAGATCGTACCAGGAGAACAAGGAGCGGAGTCAAGCACAGTACTCATTCTCCCAAACCAATTCAATCAGGAGAGACTTTGTTTGCAGATATGTAAAGATATTTATTGTACAACGATATGATATTGAATGTACAAAGTCTTTTGGAGATTGGACTCCATCGAATTAATAATCTTAAAGGGGTAGGAAATAGGAACATAACCCCCCGATGGAGCCCAGACACTGGTGGCGGCGGTGAAGAGACCAGAGACTGGACCGAAGAGGCAACGGAGCGGTCATCTGGGAGAAACACAACAACCGGAGGTGGCAGTGGAGGAGGAGGGTCGAGCGCTTTGCCTGAAACAACAGCTGACCGCACAAGGAGAGAACAGATTTAAAGCAGAGTTGTAAGGCTGTGATTGGCCCTTGAATCTCGTGGCCAAGTCTGATTGGTTTAACTGACAGTGTCACTTCCTGAACAGCTGATTTGATTTAAGAATGAGTAGTGATTGGGTTAATGACGTCTTCCTGAAAGAATTTGCGCTGAGCTTCATATGAGGAAAGGAGACAATAAAGCCCTTGGCGTTGGATACCTTGTTGAAGAGGATAAACTGTACCTTATGACTTCAATCAATTTCTCAAAGAGGAAAAAGATGAGAGTTGGACAAAATCTCCTTGATGAAGAGGTGAGAGGGAAAACTCCAAACCCACTGACGAGAAGAGGACTGCTAAGCCAAGTAGCTAGCCTGTATGACCCAATAGGCCTCGTCACAGCTGCCAAACAAAAGGGCGCCATTCTTGTCAGAAAGGCGTTTCAAGAAGCTGGAGGCATAGCTCTGACCCGAGACACATGGGACAAACCTCTGTCTGAACAATTGAGAGAAGAAGCCATCCAACTATTTGAGGAATAATTCAATTCAATTCAATTTTATTTATAGTATCAAATCATAACAAAAGTTATCTCGAGACACTTTACAGATAGAGTAGGTCTAGACCACATTCTGTAATTTCCAAAACCCCAACAATTACAGTAATTCCCTCAAGAGCAAGCATTAGCAGTGGCTATCGCGACAGTGGCAAGGAAAAACTCCCTTTTAGGAAGAAACCTCGGCAGACCCAGACTCTTGGTAGGCGGTGTCTGACGGGCCGGTTAGGGTGTGATGAACAGTGGCGATAATAGTCACATTAAAGGTCACAGTGACGCGACGGTTATCGTGGAAGTTCATGTCATAGCAGGGCACATCGTGTCATACTGAGTAGTGCTGTCCCCTATACCGGATCCAGACTACTCTGTGCATAGGAACATCACAGCAGGGCGTTGCGGGATGTAGCGTGGCGCTGCAGAGCATGGGTGGATGCAGCAGGATGGAGCAGGATGCAGCAGGATGCGGCCGGGATTTGCAGAGAATCACAGAGCATAGCTCTGCGAAGAAGAAACATAAGGACTCCGGGGAGTAAACTCCCCAGAGCTAGATTAGTAACAAGCAATTCTGGGACAGGATGCATACAGAAGTAACAAGTAGAGAAGAGAGAGCAGCTCAGTGTGTCATAGGAAGGAAACAGCCTCCCCTGCAGTCTAGAATTGTAATAGCATAACTAACTACGAGGAGAAGCATGTGGGCCGGGTTCGGTGGACGCTGCAACTCCTCACTCCCTAACTATAAGCTTTGTCAAAGAGGAGGGTTTTCAGTTTACTCTTAAATGTGGCGACGGTGTCTCTGAACCCAGACTGGAAGCTGGTTCCAAAGAAGCGGAGCCTGATAGCTGAAGGCCCTGGCCCCCAGTCTACTTCCAGAGACTCTAGGAACCACGAGGAGCCCCGGCATTCGGGGGCGCGGGTGCCCTAGTGGGACAATAAGGTACTAAGAGCTCTTCTAGGTATGATGGTGCTTGACCATTTAGAGCTTTGTAAGTCAGGAGGAGGATTTTAAATTTGATCCTAGATTTCACAGGAAGCCAATGCAGAGAAGCTAATACAGGAGAAATATGATCTCTTCTCTTAGTTCTTGTCAGAACACGTGCTGCAGCATTCTGGATCAGCTGGAGAGTCTTAAGGGACTTATTTGGGCAACCTGATAATAAGGAATTGCAGTAATCTAATCTAAAAGTAACGAATGCATGGACTAGTTTTTCAGCATCATTCTGAGACAGGATATTCCTAATTTTGGCAATGTTACGAAGATGGAAAAAGGCTATTCTTGAGGTTTGTTTTAAATGGCCGTTGAAGGATATATCCTGATCAAAAATAACTCCCAAATTTCTGACAGCAGTGCTGGAGGCCAGGGCAATACCATCCAGAGTAGCTATATCTTTCGAAAATGAAGTTCGGCAGTCGCTTGGTCCTATCACAATAACTTCCGTTTTGTCTGAGTTTAACATCAGGAAGTTGTGGGTCATCCAGGATTTTATATCCTCAACACACGTTTGAAGTCTTGCTAACTGACCACTTTCATCTGGCTTAATTGACAGATATAATTGGGTATCGTCTGCGTAGCAGTGATAATTAATTGAGTGTTTCCTAATAATATGGCCTAGAGGAAGCATATATAAGGAAAATAGAATTGGTCCAAGCACTGAGCCTTGAGGAACGCCATGGCTAACTTTGGCGTGCTTGGAGGGTTTATCGTTAATGTTAACAAATTGGGATCGCTCAGAGAAATAAGACTTAAACCATCTTAGTGCAGTTCCTTTAATTCCGACTAAGTGTTCTAATCTCTGTAACAGGATTGTAGGACAATAGTATCAAATGCAGCACTAAGATCTAGTAAAACAAGAATGGAGACAAGTCCTTTGTCTGCAGCTGTTAGAAGGTCGTTAGTAATTTTCACCAGTGCCGTCTCTGTGCTATGATTCTTTCTAAATCCAAATTGAAAATCATCAAATAGACTGTTGCTATGTAGAAAATCACATAACTGATTAGCAACCACCTTCTCAAGGATCTTGGATAGAAAGGGATAAGGTTAGATATAGGTCTATAGTTTGCTAAGACCTCAGGATCCAGGGTGGTTTTTTCAGAAGAGGTTTTATCACAGCTATTTTAAATGATCGCGGTACATAACCTGTTAATAAGGACATATTGATCATATCTAGTAGTGAAGTGTTTACCACGGGTACCGCTTCTTTGAGTAGCCTCGTTGGGATGGGGTCCAAGAGACAGGTAGATGGCTTAGCTGAGGATATCTTTAACATTAATTGTTGAAGGTCTATAGGATAAAAGCAGTCTAAGTATATGTCCGGACTAGTCGTTCGTTCTAGCGGTCCTGTATTTAAAGATGAACTGTTAGAAGTTGAGGGCAAAAGGTGATTAATTTTATCTCTAATTGTTATAATTTTATCATTGAAGAAGCTCGCGAAGTCATCACTACTCAGAGCTAGAGGAATAGATGGCTCAGTAGAGCTATGACTGTCTGTCAGCCTGGCTACAGTGCTGAAAAGAAACCTTGGGTTGTTCTTATTTTCTTCTATTAGTGAAGAGTAATAGTCTGATCTGGCTTTTCTTAAGGCCTTCCTATAGGTTTTGACACTTTCTTGCCAATCCAGACGGGATTCTTCCACTTTGGTGGGCGCCACTTACCCTCGAGGTTTCGAGACTTGTTTCAATCTGCGAATTTTGTGTTGTTATACCAAGGAGCTGTTTTCCTTCGCTTCATCGTCTTCTTTTGAGAGGAGCGACAGAGTCCAAGGTTGTCCGTAGGCAAGTCGCAGCACCGTCCCACAAATGCATCAACCCGAGAGGGACTGAGGTTAACATAGAGGTCCTCTGTTATTCTAAGGCACGACATAGAGTCAAATGTTGTTGTAATATCTTCCTTAAATTTAGCTATAGCACTGTCAGATAGGCATCTAGTGTAGAAGCCTTTATCTTGTTTAGTATGGTCAGGTAGCAAGAATTCAAAAGTAATAAAAAATGATCTGATAATACCAAATTTCTGCGGAATATTATTATTAATTTCTCAATCTCAATACCATATGCCAGCACAAGGTCGAGGGTGTGGTTAAAACAGTGGCCGCCTTGTGCACAGTCTGACTGAAACCGATTGAATCCAGTAATGTGTTGAAAGCAGTTGTAAGGCTATTGCTGTCAACGTCCACATGGATATTAAAATCACCTACAATAAGTACTTTGTCTGATTTAAGGACTACACTTGATAAAAACTCTGAGAATTCAGATAAAAATTCAGAATACGGACCTGGAGCTCGGTAGACAACAACAAATATAATTGGCTGTTCTGATTTCCGTGTTGGATGTTCGAGATTAAGAACAAGGCTTTCAAAAGAGTTATAATTCAGTTTGGGTTTAGGATTAATTAACAGGATTGAATCAAATATGGCTGCAACTCCCCCTCCTCGGCCTGAGCCTCTAGGAATTTGAGTATTAATATGACTGGGAGGAGTCGCTTCATTTAGACTAACATATTCTTCATGGCCCAGCCATGTTTCAGTAAGACAGAATAGATCAATTTGATTATCAGATATCAATTCATTTACTAGTGCTGCTTTAGAAGACAGAGATCTGATATTTAGTAATCCACATCTAATTTTCCTATCCTTTTCTATCATTGCAGTGGTAGTTTTAATTCCAATTAGGTTGGTAAGTATTGCCCCTCTATTCACCACTTTGTGTGGTCTGTTGTTGATTATAATTGGAATAGTACTAGTACTACATGTTACTGGAATAGTACTAGTACTACACGTTACTGGAATAACACTAGTACTACATGTTATCCTGCAGAAAACATTTTCAGATTCATCCACTGGTATAGTGCTATCAGGATCAATGCCTGGGGGACATGAATCTGTGATATTTTCAACATAATGTCAATACTTGCCTTTCAGTGTGGTCGTTATGTTGTCAGATAGCATCCTGGCTCCGTGTCGGTTTGGGTGGAGACCATCACGCTTCAGCAGGTTGGGCATCTCCCAGAACAAGTTGAAGTTGTCGACATAGGGAATGCTCAGGGAAGTGCAGAGTGGTTCCAGCCAGGTGTGGAGCCAGAACAGTCTGGACCATCTCAGGTGCTCCTGTTTGTATTAGCAAGCTGTGGATAGCTCGTTACTGCTACCAAAATATGGAATAGATTAGATTTCCCAGGAGGCAAAATCCTGAGTGGTTCGCTTTAACTCCCGCTAGCAGGCAGGCTAACTAGCCGTTAGCACAACAAATACCTAGACGTTAGCTAACGGAGCGGAGGAAAGTTTTGCAAACAACGGAGAAACTGCGGCCAGACAGGTCCGGTTAAAATACAGCTAAACGGTGTAATTAGTGACTGTATTTCGTTGTGGAGGACTTAAAATCGCAAGACGTTAAGCGTCTGCCGTTGTCGTCTGTAACAAGAAACAAGAAGAATACACACGTCTTGGTCAAATCACCTTCCACAGAAGCCTCACACCAGTCAACTGGATTGGAAAACCTTGGGGAATAACATTCTCTGATGGAAGTGATAAGAGCTATGGAGCCGTAGTGTACTTCAGATGGGAAACCGAGCAAGGCATCCAAGTCAGGTTGGTTGAATCCAAAGCAAAACTCACACCATTGGACCAAAAGGGAGAAGCAGTGAAGGCTGAGATCTGCGGTGCTGTCTATGCAGCACGACTTAGGAAGTACGTTGAAAAGCACAGTCGAATCGAAATTGAACGATGGCTCCATTTGCTGGACAATCAAACTGTGTTGGGAGCAACCCAGAGAGACAGTTATGGATATCAATCTTTCTTCGCGAACAGAATTGGAGAGATCCAGAAATCCACATCTGATGAAGACTGGTGGTGGATCCCGGGAGGCCTGAACAGTGCTGACATCATATCAAGAGGGTCAGCCCCGGAAGACCTCCAAGAAAATTCCATGTGGCAGAATGGACCAGCGTTCCTGCAGTAACCTGTGGAAGAGTGGCCACAGAAATTGGCCAAAGAAATTGCAGCGTATGCCAAGGAAAACATTGACAAACTTCAAAGGAAATCTTTCTCTGCAGCACTGACCAGAGCGCAGGCAAAGAGAAACAAGAACGATGTACTTCCTGAAGTGGGAGTTCAGAAGGAAAGTCAGAGTGATGCACAGCAAAGTAGGCAAAATAACCCAGATGAAAATAATACTAAGATCCAAAGACCACCAGCCAGCTCTGCGGTAACAAAACTGATTGATGTCAGGAAATTCAGCAGCCTGACTAGTCTGATCCGAGTCATCACCTGGGTTTGGAGAGCTGCAACAAAATGGAAAGAAGTGTTGACCAAGAATTCAGCCTCAGATAAACCAAAGTGGGAGGGAGTTTTCTCAACAAACTGGAGGTCCAAACAAGCTGTACTCACTGTTGGGGAGTGTGAAGATGCACTAAGAGACCTGTTCCTTGCAGCTCAAGAAGGTATAACTTTTCAAGACACCACTCTCAATACACTTGCTGTTTACAGAGATGAAGAGACTGGGCTCTTAGTTTGTGGAGGGAGGTTCCAGATCTTTGATGAGGACAAGACTGCTGTACCAATTCTACCATATGAGGTATGGATATCCACTCTCCTAGCTCAAGAGGCCCATGATGCAAACCATGAAGAAATAGCAGGTACGCTCCTCCGGATGAGGAAGAAAGCCTGGGTTGTAAAAGGCTAGAAGCTGGCTAAAAAGAGAGTTGACAACTGTGTGTTTTGCAGAAAAGCCAGGGCTACAAAGTGCCAACCGATCATGAGTGACCTTCCACCCGAGGGTATAACACCAGCCAGACCATTTTAGTACACAACGGTGGACTTATTCAGACCATATGAAGTCAAGGAAGAGGTGAGGAAGAAAGTCAAGCTCAAGGTGTGGGTAATTGTCTTCTGCTGTATGGCATCCAGAGCTATACACACAGATGTTGTCAGTGACCAGTCAACTGAAGGCTTCTTACTGGCCTATCAAAGATTCACGGCACTGAGAGGGCATCCAAAGAAACTGTGGTCAGATCCTGGAAAGAACCTTGTGGGTGCCAGACCTGTCCTCAAAGAACTCTACCACTTCCTGGATCAACAAACCACATCCAACCTTGAAAATGAAGCTTCAAAGCGTGGAACAGAATGGAGCTGGAAGATCCACCCAGCACATTCCCCATTACAGGAATGGTGCTGCAGAAGCAGCTGTTCGCACTGTGAAGCGGGCCTTGCACAATATGAGAGGAGAAGGACTCTTCACATGGAGTGAGTTCCTAACATTCATGTTCATGGCTGCTAACTTTGCCAATGAAAGGCCCATAGATGCCAGGATTCAGAGCCGTGAGGACTGCATAGAATACATCAGCCCTAATTCTCTTCTGCTTGGGAGGACTGGACCTAGGGGAGACTTGGGAAGCTTTGAGTTTGAAGACTACTCCTAAAAATGGTTAAGAGTCATTCAAGCGGAAGTTAACTGGTTCTGGAGGAAGTGGAGTCAGTTGGCTGGACCTAACCTGTTTGTGAGGAGTAAGTGGCACACAAAGCAGTGAAACATGGCCGTTGGAGACGTCGTCTGGCTTGCGGACCAGAACGCTTTGAGGAGTCAGTACAAGCTTGGCAGAGTCGTCAATGTCAACACTGACAAGACAAAACATTGTGAGAGATGCAAACATAAGAACCTTCCCAAGTTATCCCATCTCAACTTTGAAACATGATCATGGAGACAAAACAAAGAAATGTTCACCCAAAATCCCTGCTACAATTCTTCACAGGGATGTGAGATGTTTGGTTGTGCTAATACCTGTGAAAGAGCAGAGGTAAAGCCAGCGATGATGAAGCTGATGTGACCTCCTTGGATTCAAGAACCAGGAGGTCAAGTGGGAGGTGTTGCGTCATATTCAAGGCATTCACCTTTTCAACTTCTTTCAAAGACAAAACACCAGCAGGGGGCAATAAAGTGCATGCATTGTGGAACCCATCACTAGCTTGTGTTTCCTTGGGGAACATATATACTGGTGCACCATTGTGAAGCAGGTGGTGAAATGTTTGGTGAAGAGAAAAGCTTCACTGGAATTCCTTCATGGAAGAGGAGACCCACATTCAGCTCATTTGGGATTCTGGAGACGCAACCAGTAGGAAAATGGACATAGTTGTATAAAAGTGTTGCTAGTTAAGTGTTTATTTGTGTTTGGAATTGAGACCAAGTGTCTACTTTAATAATTATATTTTGGGAAACAATAATTGATGGCAAGCTACTTGACAATTGTTTATATTCATGTTGTATTGTATTTGAAATACATAGTTTCAGTTATTATACTAATATCATATTGTTTGAAACTTGAGGCTATTTGTGTTTGTTTTTTCTGAGAGAAGTTTCTCCATAGACATTGAGATTTTAAATTCACTTTGAAATGACCTGTAATAATGTAATGTAGTAATGTATATTTCTTTTTGTGTTTTGCCTTTAAAGGTTATCAACCTGCTACTGCTAACCTGCTAGCTAACTAACCAACTAACTGACTAACTGGAATTAAATAAAAGAAGTCAGAAGAAAATTGAGTTTTCTCTTGTGTCCTTCAGTCCTTAAAGGGGCCTTTTTCAAGTTTGGGCTCTTTGCCCAAACTTGAAAAAGGAAGTGTGAACCATACACAACTTGACAGATATTAAAGTGTTATCAGTTGTGCTGCTTTCAGTATTCTGCTAAAATACAACAAATTGCTTGTTGAATTTAAAGCAAGTGAAAGGAAATCATTTCTAACTTTCTTTTATTGAACAAATTGAACATTGAATTGAATATATAAGGCACCACTGAAAAAAGTGACCGCTGTCATTTTGTGACAGCTACAAGTGCAATTTTCCGCTGATATTTTCTTCCAAATAAGTACTAATCTCTTGGTGTCTTTCACGATGTTTGTATTTAGACCAGTTGCTCTTAACCCCATCATTACAACATGTTTTAAAAGATAAGTGAATACCCCCATACAAACTGATCCAAAAACAGAGCGACTACAGAAACTGAGGGAGAGACGTCTTCGCATCATCAATGTGTAAACCAAACCTACACCCTTGACTGAGAGGCAGAACCATCATCAGATCCAGAGGTTCAGCAGCTGGATCTATAAAGCAACATGTCTGCCCTCTGCTGGAGACCCTGAGCTAACACATCACCGTCTGTCTGTTGGCTTTTAAACAGTGTTGGGGAGGAACTAGTTACAAGTAACAGAGTTAATAAAGGTAAATGTAAAAATGTTACAGTTACTGGGAAAAATAAAATGTCTGGTTAAATTGCAGTTAACTGTGAAAATATTCATGACTACATTAGGAGTTAGATGTGAATATTTTCTCTAAAAGGCTTCTCACCCTTTTGACAGTTAAATCACCTCTCAAGCTGTCTGAGAGTTGTTTGTGTTTGTGAAAAAAGCAGAGGGGGGGTTGCCCATGCACAACAAAACAAAACATGCAAAACATTAAACATTAAATCCCTCTCCTTAAACCATGGATGAATTAAATGCCACTTGGCCGTGAATGCCAAAACACTTATTCATGCAAACAATCTCAAAATGAAATAGTGTGGTGTAAACATGAAACACAACGCTTACATGCCAGAGAGCGCATTCGAAAAACTACTTTCACCCTCGGGTGGCTCTTCGGCCAGAGGTAAAATGGTTGCCCCACAACCACAAGTTTTGTGCTCTTTATTATAAAAAATAGTATCAATAGGCTCCTTATGAACAACATGATTACCTCAAAATGGGTCATATTTCTCAAAATAAAACATGCCTCATCTAAATCCAACAGAAAGAAGAACTTAAAAATGGCTTGATGTCGATGTTGCTTGTGTAAATAAAATAAAATTAGTGAATAAGTGAATTTGCTGGACTTTCTTCACAGTATGATGGCAGATAAAAAAGAGGATATTAGGCATAGGCTTGAGCTACAGTACAGGCCAAAAGTTTGGACACACCTTCTCATTCAATGTGTTTCCTTTTTATTTTCATGACTATTTACATTGTAGATTCTCACTGAAGGCATCAAAACTATGAATGAACACATATGGAATTATGTACTTAACAAAAAAGTGTGAAATAACTGAAAACATGTCTTATATTTTAGATTCCTCAAAGTAGTCACCCTTTGCTTGTCATGAAAATAAAGAAACACATTAAATGAGAAGGTGTGTCCAAACATTTGGCCTGTACTGTGTAAAATGTGATTATACCTCATTGGGAGCATTCTTTCAAAACGTTTATCTGAAATTCTGTTTCTTCTGGGGGTAAGCACAAGACCTCCCAGGCTGAACAGCCTTTCCACAGTGTACTGGATGGTGTGGCAGTGTTGTATTTCATGAAAACAGCTTTCACTCAGGGGAAACGGTTGAGAACTTCTAATTCTGAGCCTGATCTCATGTACTCCGGTACCTCTGAGTCTGCGCGCGAAGGACATTGCCTCTTCTTCCTCCTCATCAAAAGAAAAAGTCCTTCTCTTTGGCTGCTGTGTGCTGTGCCAACTTCTCAGTTTTTATTCTCAGCCGGCTCTGCATCATGGGTAGAGATTAGATTCTCTGCCGAACCCGACTCGAGCCGCCCGACTTTCTGGCCGGGCCGGGCCGTTATTTACCGCCACTATCCTCGGGCGGGCGGGCTGCGCCATGGATCAAGAATTTGTGTTTTTTTATCATTACTATAGCCTATAGGTTTGGGAAAGCGATGCCATAATCAGAAATATTATCTTTAAAGGCTATATTTAGGCCAAAGTAATAAATGTGTCCAAAATGTTACACAAGTTAGACTCCAGTTACAAAATGCAACATGTCTCCTCTCGCACACATCACACCGGCCGGGCCTGCGGGCCTGTATGGTGCAGCTTAAGTGCAACATGGAGCTTGAGGATGTAAAGAAAAAAAGAAAAAACAGGAGAATTACCTTTGAGCAAGTTTGGAGGAAAGTCTGAGATATGGAACCATTTTAAACAAGTCGTGGGAAGTGACAACATGTGTCGGCTTTGTCGAGTGCATTAAGTGCGGCACGTTGCTCACCTGTGACAGCAAATAAAATGGGGACTTGGATGATGAGCAGACACATGAAGCAGACTCGCCGTGGCAGAAAAGATGATAGTCAGCCTTCAACATCCTCTTTTGTTCCAAGCATAGGGTACCCCTGAGGGCGAGGCAAGCCCTCACAGAGAAATACGTTGTTTCTTAATTCAGATCCATCTGCGATCCGTTCCATTCAGAAAAAACAAACAGTGCAGTTTACATGCTTCGCTCCTGTTGCATTATTCATTAAGATTATTTTAAACATATTTCTGCAGTTCAAACAACTCTGAATTGTAGTTGAGAACGTCAGTTATAACGGCCCATGTGTTAAAAAAGCGTTGTCTTGAAATCGGGCTCGGGCTCATAATTCCAGTTAATGTCGGGCCGGGCGCGCTCGGACAAACGCGTGCACGTGCGGCCCGGGCAGGGTCGGGCTTGATTTTTGGGGGCGCGTTCTCCGGCCCGGCCCCCTAGCCATCGAACTTTAAATTTTGGCAACATCAAGGCAGCCATTGAAGCTTCCCTGCTCTCCAACTATATAAGTAAATAAATATAAATGTATTAATTTAACTTTTTTTTTTAAAGTAAGTGCTGTAGTATAACTAGCAGGAGACAAGTAATATTTGAGGTAAGTTTGGAGACATTACCTTATTTAATCATAAATTAATAAATATTTTTGTTGCATCTCTTTTCGGTGTAGTAATTTGTAGACGGCCCTAAGCACTCTTACTGCCCGGTAGTAACAGTAGCAGCAGCAGCAGAGACGAGAAGCCAACAGGCAAGTGTTATTTACATACACTTCTGGTTTACTTACAAACTTTACAATCCATCGTTTTATGAGTACATAACCTATTTGTACTAGTCAAGAAGTTTGGTATCATTTTGGGCATTATTAGTGGGGTAACTTACGAGATACTTCACTGGATCCATTAGCCCCTGCGCTAAGCTATTCAGCTGATAACGCTACGCTAACTCTCCCAGTGTTAGACCCAGGTGAAAAAAGCTTCTGGGGGGGTGTTTGGCTCGAGGTCATAGTGCAAAGGACCCTAGGGTGAATTACTCCAAACCATCACTTTAAGTAGGGAGGGATGGTTAGGCATCGAAATGTAATGCATGCCCCTACGTTTTTTCTCCTTCTGATAGTTATCAGGAAACGAGGAAGGGACATAGGGTGCTTTTTTGCCCCAGTAAACAAAAAAGTGAGAAAAACAGCATTTTTCCTTTTTTATTGCCCTACCTCTCTAGGACCTGCACTCACTCTTGTACAAAATAAATGTTTATATGATTTTAAAGTAAAATAAAGTGTATCACCTTTAAATATAATTTGTTGTTATTTTTTGATGTGCCCCCCTGGTTAAACACTGCCCCCTCCTTGGCCCCCCTAGTAAAATGTGTCTAGAACCACCACTGCGTCCCGGAGCTCTGTAGCAGCTGAATAAAACCAGCAACTGCTGCTCAGAGTTTATCGTTCTCTGCATAGACTGTTCATGTTACAGCACTTCACTTAGTTTAAAAGACTTATTATTTAGGCTATAATTAATATAGGGTCTAGGCTATCGGTGACGTAACATTGATCACTTTGAGGTGTGGGGGGGGGGGGGTACATTTTGTCTCCACCAGGGGATAAAACTAATTGAGCAGAAGCAGGGATATGTATGTGAGTTCAAGCCCCCAGGAGAAATATTAATGATGTGTCCCTTTTAGAAAACAAATAAAAGACCAGACACTGTTTATGTGACAATATGTGTTTTATTTTTGAATGCTTAGTTGATTATATAGTAAAGGAAATCAGATGAATAAAGAACACAACACACAAGTTTTAAGAACAAAAAGGACGGAGTTCATTAAACCAGTGGACTATATGAAATATTAATAGTTATTATGAAGTGCTATTACAGTTGCATTCTCCTCTTGTATCACAGAAAGGTCCGACAAAATATACACTTTTATTTTCTATCTGGACATTTTGGATAAAAAGATCATCACCACTCATGTCTGGTAGGTTGACCTTTGGACAGAGTCATTCTAGCTGTTTCCAGTCTTTATGCTAAGCTAGGCTAGCTGTTTCCCCTGTTTCCAATCTTTATGCTAAGCTAAGCTAATGTCTGCTTGAGGGAACTTCATATTTACCGTACGTTAAATGTAAAAGATGTGTGACTATTCAAATGTTTTCTGTATTTCATTTTGTGTTATTTACTGTAGATTAAAAGTCCAATTACTGATTAGTTTTTGTCCAGCTCAGTGAGCCAGTTTCTGTCTAATTCTAAACCCAAATGTGAACTGTTCCCTAACTCTTCAGATTATAAACAAGTGAAAGTGAGTCATCTGTCAGCAGAGAGCTGTTTCTGTCTGCTGAACAAACTGAAAGTGAATCAATGATAGAGATTAAAGATGAGCTGGAGAGGCATCATGATGGTGTGGTAGAGTTACACACACAGGTTCATGGAGCACACGAAAGAAACCTTGGAGGCACAAGGCAAGTCGTTCCAGTTTGCTGTAGAGAGAGTTTACAACCAATGTAACTGATTACATTTAACTTTTATATTTATACAACAGGATCTTTTAAATATTTTTTTACCTCCACCCCAGTTCATGGTAAGACAGAACTCATTTCCACCGAAGTTGTTAGGCTCCCCCGCATTCCAGCTTGCGTAGTCGAATTTGGATCCATCAGACCAGAACCATGTAAACAGCTGGAGGAGAAAGATTGGTTTAAAGTCAAAGTGAAGTCAAGAGGTTTTGTTGTAATAGTCATTCTGGCCAAAAGACTTCTTATTTTCTACAACAAGTCAATATCTTACAAACCCGTTCATTCTCATGAACGGGTTTGTAAGGTATTGTATGACAATGTATGCACAATCGCATAATTATGTAAGAAATCCTACGAAATTAGTCGACCGCCTGCCGGTCACATAACTGTTAAATTTAGCTGAGAAAAGGTGACAGTGAGCTGGTACTGTGTGTCATGCAGTGACGACAGTTACATTTAGACACCAAAACAACTAGTTAAGATCAGGATTCAGGACATGAACACTCGTTTACAGGGTGATAGTCTTTTGTTTTCTTCTTAACTTCTTCAGGACATGAACTCTGCTCCCCAGCTTCAAAGCCCTGTGTTTTAGGACCAAACACCACCCCCCCATACCTCCTCCCTACGAGGATCTTCACGCTCTTATACAGCAGCAGTCAATGTGCTGCTGACAGTAATAAATATGTGGAATACATAAAGATCACAGAGCTTTACTTTTGACAGCTATATGTAAGATTGCTTCATAGAACAGGCTGAGAGACGGGTGACATCACTTCCTGTGTGGTGATAAAAGTCTCACCTTCACTGCGTCGGTGCCTCCGATCCAGGCAGTTGTCTGTGCACCGGTCACTTGGAAAATGTAGTTTTTGATGAATCCATGTTCCGCATCTGAGTGGATGGAAGCCAGATTCCCACCAGCGGACTGGCAGAAGAGCTAATGGAGACAATATCATCAGTTTAAAATGTTTAGAAAGAAACTAAAACATAATCACATTATTAACAGATCTCAGGGCAGTTTTATAGTCACAGGGAACATTTTTGTACTTTTAATCAGTAGTGGAAGAAGTATTCAGATCCTTTACTTAAAACTAATAACACACTGTAAAAATACTCTGTTACAGTAAATATTCTGCAATGAAAATGTTACTTAAATAAAAGTATGTAAGTATCATTGGTATTAACGGGTGTTCATGTCTCGGGAGAGTTTGATCATTTTCCTAATTATGTTGTGTTAGTAGTTTTACTGCAGTAAAGTATTACAGTACATTGGTATTAAGCATACATGTGTTATGATGGATAGAACTGCTGTACCTCTGCACCGATCCAGGTCTTTGCCTGGACGTAGAAAGCGAAACAGCGAGAGCCAAACTGACTCCAACCAGGAGGGCAGCAAGGTTCACCCTGTATGAACAAATAAGCCAAAAACAATCAGACTAGTCTATATCGACAACTGTTCATTTACGATTGTTCCTCCTCTGTGCTGTGGAGATAGAGCTGGCAATGCAAGACTACAATCAGAGCAACCCAACGAGTCAGAGATACTGCTCTGACCTGTTTATTATAAGTTAGACAAGACTTTAACTCAGCCAGTCATTTAGCTTTAGATGTTATATGAATATGGTCCCTGGAGCACAAGTTTTATCAGCCCACAATTTCCAATGCACATTAAAGAGTGCAATTATCATTTACAAAAATGGAACGAGCATTTGTATCTATATGTGCAATAACATCTGCTTAACAGGGCCGACATTTACTCAGAAGTGAAGATAGTAAGCTGTTTATTAAAAGCTGTTAAAAATAACAGAACATTTATTTTTACTGTATCAACACACCAAATTTCCATTTCTAATTATTTTAGTTATTTTAGTGATTTATTTCTTAAGAGTGTACTTACATATGCAGTCAACAGTCCGCTGGACAAACAGAGCAACAAAGCTAATGGAAAGACTGATGTCATCTGTGGAAAGAAGTTAAACAAAGTCAACATACTGCAGACAAGGAAAGAATGTCAGACAATTAATGACTGCAATTGATTATTAATGAGCCATTTATCAAATTAAAGTATCCAGATTGGTTAATAGTGTATTATAAAATATAGATATGGTTTAATATTTGATAGATTATGCATCGTCATCCGCTGATTGCAACTCTGATTGCCCAGGGGCATCCTTACCAGACGTCTAACTGGGGGATCCCGAGGTGTTCCCAGGCCAGGTTGGAGATATAATATCTCCACCTAGTTCTGGGTCTTCCCCGAGGCCTCCTCCCAGCTAGACGTGCCTGGAACACGTCCCTAGGGAGTCGCCCAGGGGGCATCCTTACTAGATGCACAAACCACCTCAATGAGCTCCAGTCATTACCCAGCCTTCATGACCATAGGTGAGGGTAGAAACTCAAACAGGCTGGTAGATCGAGAACAGATTGTGTATGCAATAGTGCCCCCGCTGAGCTGATTCTCAAGTCAATCTCCCTCTCTGTTGTCCCCTCACTCGCAAACAAGACTAGAGGAACTTAAACTGCTGCACTTGGGGTAAGGACTCATTCCCTCCGCCAAAAATGTCCTCTCGATACAGACAAGATTATTTATTAATAAAAGTAAAATAGATGAAATTGTGATAATACATTGAAATATAAATACCTTTGCTGAGGTGGTGATTGGCTGACACAGAGGAGAAGAACAAGCTGATGACTGTCACTGAAAGAAAATGTCACAGATCTGAATAGCATTAAACACTCAATAATAACAAATTAGGTCAAACTTCACCTGATTTACATCATTAATGCATTCACAATCTGCACTAATTTTTATCTTTACTCAACAGAATAAACTGCAATCTAGCATAAACAACATTTATACATTTTTCAGGCAAATCTTTCTTTCAATGATAATGATAATACAATGTGAAATTGTCCATTAAACTCACATCAGTAATCTCTGTACTGCCTGGTTTGGTTTGGTTTGGAGGGAAAAGAGAGTCACTTATATACCTTAGAAAGGGGAGTGGTCTTAATCATGATGACGCAGGTAAAGACTTGATATTTAACAGGGTGTTAAAGTCAGGGTCAGTGATAGGCCTGGTAAACTCGATTCCTTTTAAGGATTTGAGTTATTCTGAGTCTCTCACTAAACTGATCCGGGTTGTGCGAGTCACTTGAGTCACTTGAGTCAGTATTGCTAAATCACCAAGAAAACTCAGTCCTACTTGCCACCTCATGCAGCTGCTCACAGGAGAGCCATTTAGTCACGGGAAATAGAGCATTTTTTACTTAACTTAGTGTAGCCTAAGCAATATATAGGCTTTCAATGTAGACATAGAAACAGGAACGGAGAAATGCCCGCAGTGAATACTTTTTTTTTTTTTTTAATCGATCAACCTAATTTTGATATGCTACATCTATACACCAAACCTATAAGCATTTTATTTTAGAAATTAAAGAATGGCTTTTGTTGTGGATTTGCTTTTCACCCTGACTCGAGGAGAGACTTCACTCACTCTACAGATCCACTCATGACAACATAGCTGGCTGACTGACTGACTGACTGACTGACTCGTGTACTCAAGAGTCCCATGTTCTGCGAGCTTGCAATGTTAACGGCTCTGAGTCTGCGGGTCAGGAAGTTCCTATAACCTGTCTCGGACTGTTTCTGCTCACTCAGTCGCTTGAGTTGACATGTGGAGTTGTGGTTGCCTATGAAATTGTAAGTTATAAAGCTTTTGGCAGCTGAGATGGCTAGGACTAGTAACAGCTAATGTTGCAATAGGTTTGTGTGTGGTGCTGTTATCATTTTAGATTGAATTGTAGTAGGACTCAACTGATCTGAGTTAATGATACTAGAGACTCGCGACCCATGAGTTAATTTAAAGACACGGGTGAAAGATCTGAGCGAGTAACGACTCAAACAGGTTTAGTCAGTGGTGTATGATGGTGTCTGGATGTGATGAACAATGTGTGTTTAACCGGTGGACTTCTGCGTTGTGTTTGATTTATTAATCCCACTGTGACACAGGATCTCTTTATGATGATATCAATTTATTCTCTCTGGGGACAAACACAAATAAACAGGACCTCGTTATTCAGCTTCAACAATACTGGTAGAAAAATGATGATGCTTAGAACAGTTTTTGCTTCAGTTTCTCTGTTATACCATTTGCATCCAAACTTTGTTTGTTTGTTTTAGGATTTATGTCTTTCATGGGCTAATCATGAAAGCTGAGTGACCTTGCTAAGAGCACAGGCTGTATCCTAAGGGCAGAGCGCATCATGTGGAGGAGATGCGGGGCATGACCGGACATAAGAAGAAACTCTACTGATTACATGAACCGAATAACGATCTTGACTCCCAACTCCTTCGAAAAGACACTGTTATGAAAAACCTTCAGTCATTTTCTGTACTTATGTTGTGAGTGCTGTAAACTGAATCTACCTGCAAATAAACAAGCTTTTAAGATAACTCCAGTGATTCTGTCCATTCTTTGATAAATAATAATCCTAACAAATACACACATTAACACATATACAAAACGGAAGATGACTTTGTCTACCACAAATTTAAGCTAGCTACACTAACTCTACAAACTTGTAAAACAAAATAGTCATGTAGTGACATTAGGATGTTGAAATCGATACGTAGATAGGTTTGGACAGACAAAACATTGTTGGGAACAAAATAATACAAGAAATAAATGGGATGAATTCAGATAAATAAATTACACTCACCTCTCCCAAACAGAATTACAAAAAGGGGAGAGAACAAGGGGCACAAGGGATTCATAATCGCAGGACCACTGAAGAAGAGAGGAATAACATACAGCTCATCAGACATTTCCTAAAAACAAAGACTGTTTACAAGGCTCGCATCGTGAGTCCGAGTCAAGTCTGAAGTCACTGTGTGCGACTCAAGTGTGTCTCGAGTCAGAGTCTTGAACTTGAGTCCCCATCTCTGGTCCGGGGTGGTTGGATGGGTCATAAAACCCAGGACTGTCCCAGGAAAACAAAATACTTTCACCCAGAAAAAGCATGTTCATTGTGTGTTTTAATCCCAACCACGATCTTTTTCCTAAACTTAACTAGTCATTTTGGCGCCTAAACTTAACTTTTGTCGCCACAATCGTTCACTTTTTGTAATCTCTGCCGAAAGTACTGGTAGCTTGCGGTGCTCTGTAACCGGCTCACAGTCCTCTCTTATCGGGTTAACTGAACCACCAAATACCAGAGCACCATGCGGAGCCCCAATCCCTGACTGAGCTGTGAAAAATAGCACTCCAGGGTGTGTTCCCTCTTTGCCCGTAACACGTGTAGAAAATCACAATGTTCCCCGTCATTGCAACGTTGAAATAGCCATCTTGGGACATTGTACGAGAAGAGACGTGCCTTCAAACACTTTGTCCACAGGCTAAAACAATGTTGCAGACTTTTTCTGCCATATATAGGGTCCCCCCCGCTGATGCAAGCCATCTGCCCTTAAACAATCCAATGGAGCGCTCCACCGTGGCACGTGCCCGTACGTGTGCACTGTTGTACCGGCGCGTAGAGGTCTTCTAAAAGAGCCAGATCTGCCATTACTGATAAGAGATCAACTGATGACTTCTCCTCCTAAACTGATTATATGCTGCACCGCACGTCCACACTGACTATGTTTACATGCAGCCAATAACCCGTTCAAAACCGGAATATTAGCAATAACCCGGTCGCGCACGGCCATGTAAACACCGGCAAAAACCCAAATATGCTCATATTCCGGTTTTTAAAAACCTGAATACCTGGGTTACCCCTTTTCTAACCCGAAATTTTGGTCATGTAAACGCGTATCGGCATATCTCCATCAAAAGGAACACTGATTTGTGTTCTGCGCATGTTCTATTTGCAAGGAATCTTGGTCTTTTGAGTAGAGGAACTTCTTGTATGCGCCAGAAAACATAGTTATAATAATTATTTACTATAATATATATATATATATATATATATATGTCAATGCAGAAAACCTGCGCGCAGTATACCGGAAGTAAACAAGAAGTAGAGGTAAACATGGCGAGACGCAGCACAGCACCACACTTTTGGAGCGAGGAGGAAATCAATTTCTTCATTAGTGTGGTGAAAACCATGAATATAATGTCTTTTGTTGACGGCAGAAAGTACCGAGATAGTGAGATTTATAAGAAGGTGACCGAAAAGTTATTGCGTCTTAAGGTTGTCCGTAGGCTACGTCCAGACGCTAAACGTGCGTCGCCGTTTACGTCGGGATATTGCCAATTGATTACATATTCCATGTATAAAGGAGTAACTCTCTCTGCTCACGCATGTAAACGGGTTATTCCGAATGTTTCAGAAACCCGAATAGTGACCTTAACCCGACCATAACCCAAAAATTGACAGCTTGTAAACGTAGTCACTGACTTGAAAACTTGCGTGCACGAGTTCAGACCAGACGTGAGATTTCATGGCAGCCTACGCTCACGTTGAAATTGATAAATGGCGAGCTTTACGTAGGAATCGGCGTACGCCCATCCTACGCCTGTTTTAGGTCGTACGCACGTTTCATGAATGAGGGCCATTATGTCTTTTATTTATTGCTAAGTTGATTATATAGTAAAGAAAATCAGCTGAATAAAGAACACAACACATCAGTTTTAAGAATAAAAAGGAACCAGTTCACAAAACAACTGGACTATATGAATTATTAATAGTTATTATGAACTGATGTTACAGCTGCATTCTCCTCGTATCACAGAAAGGTCCGACAAAATATAGACTTTTATTTTCTATCTGGACATTTCGGATAAAAAGATCATCACCACTCATGTCTGGCTAGCTGTTTCCAGTATTTACAGTACAGGCCAAAAGTTTGGACACACCTTCTCATTCAATGCGTTTCCTTTTTATTTTCATGACTATTTATATTGTAGATTCTCACTGAAGGCATCAAAACTATGAATGAACACATATGGAATTATGTACTTAACAAAAAAGTGTGAAATAACTAAAAACATGTCTTATATTTTAGATTCCTCAAAGTAGCCACACTTTGCTTTTTTGATAACTCTGCAAACCCTTGGTGTTCTCTCAATGAGCTTCATGAGGTAGTCACCTGAAATGGTTTTCACTTCACAAGTGTGCTTTGTCAGGGTTAATTAGTGGAATTATTTCCCTTATTAATGGGGTTGGGACCATCAGTTGTGTTGTGACCATCAGTTGTGTCACAACACAGCTGAGGTGAGGGGATGACGGTGTGAGTATCGCGAGATTTCGAGCAAAGTTGAGATCCAACATGGCGGCGCACAGTTGCTGACAAGCGCAACAAAACGAGCCCAATACTTTTTTCCTGGATTTAAACAAATTAACATCACATCAACTACCTTATACTTCATAAGAGCTACAATCCGACTGCACCCTGGAGCAATTAACTTACTTGGAGGCCTATATTGACGACCACTATCACCACCTGCATCCAACCATGGAGAATGTGGACGCAAACAAACCTGACTCCAAGAGGAGAAAGAGAGACTCCGCAACGGATACGGATGATCTACACACCACCGAAGTTATATTCAAAATACCAAGCTGGTGACTGGAGTCGTGCAGTCTGACATCACAGACCATTTTCCTATTGTAATATCTTTTGGCTCTGGCAAATCGTTCTCTCCTCCACTCTCTAAAATTAAATCTAACATCATCGACAGAACTTTACAGTACTTAATTGTTCATTTACAGGCCAAGTCGTGGGACTCTGTCTATGACAGTGTGACTCCTGATACAGCATATGACAGCCTGATAAAGATCATCCAAGAATCCATCATGGATACAATCCCTGAGAAGACTGTTCTATAAAGTCTATTAAATATAATAGGCTTTATAAATCCTACAAAAAAAATCCTTCTAGCTTAAATAAAGAGAAATATATTTCTCATAAAAATAAACTACCGCAGATCATAAGAAAGAGCAAAAGATGCCATTACACTGAACTTGTACAAGCTTCACAGTGGGATAGCAGGAGGTCATGGAATGTGTTAAATGAAGTCCTCAACAGGAGACATAAACCTACTACTCTGCCTGACTTTGGTAATGCCAAAGCTAATCTTGTACAGAGTTTTAATAATCACTTTGCTTCAATAGGTGTAAATCTGGCTAAGAAGATAAATCAACCCCAGGGTGTCAACTTTAAGCATTTTCTCTCTGGTAGCTACATTAACTCATTTTTTATGATACCAACAGATAGTACCGAGCTCCTCAAGATCATTTTGGACTTGAGGAGCTCATACACCGCAGGTGTAGATGGAATATGTAGTAAGATTATGAAAGCCATTGCAAATGTCATTGTAGAGCCACTGGCTCACTGCATCAACCTTTCTTTACTTATTGGCACTGTACCAAAAATGACAAAATTTGCTAAAATAATTCCAATTTTTAAATCGGGTGACAGAAATGATTAGAGCAATTACCGGCCCATATCAATTCTACCCACCTTCTCCAAAGTAATGGAGAAGGTGGTATACACCAGACTCAGTGGCTATCTTGAAAAACTAGATATTCTTGTTCCCTCTCAATACGGTTTCAGAAAAAAGAGTACAACCTCTATGGCAATACTCGATTTAATAGAACAAATACATGACTGCATTGAAGAGGGAAAATGTGGTGTTGGTATTTTCTTGGACCTATCAAAAGCCTTTGATACCATTGACTTTGATATTTGACTGTACAAATTGCATCACTATGGTATCAGAGGTCTCACTTAAATGGTTCAGAAGTTATTTATACGAAAGGGAACAATATGTCCATGTCAATGACCATAACTCTACTTGTCAGCCTATGACCTTTGGGGTCCCCCAGGGTTCTATTTTAGGGCCACTCTTATTCATTTTATATATAAATGATTTCATAAATTCCTGTAAAATATTTCATAAAATTATTTTTGCAGACGACACAAATTTGTTTACATCACACAGGAACCCAATATTCTACAAGATATAGTAAACTCAGAATTAACTAAAGTGGAATCCTGGTTTAAATGTAAGCAAAACTAATTACATTTTATTTAAATCATGTAAAACATTTTAAAACACTGTTCATTGCCTGATTAAAATAAATGGGCAGGAGATAAAAAAGAGTGTATTCCACTAAATTCCTGGGGGTCCTCATTAACGACTCTCTCAGCTTTAAATGTCATATTGACTATCTTGTAAAAATTGTCCAAGTATGTTGGCTTGTTTTATAAGATCAGACATTTTCTTCCTCTGTCTGCCCTTCTCACCAGAGGTGGGTAGAGTAGCCAGAAATTGTACTCAATATGACTCAAGTAAAAGTAAAAAGTAGCCATCCAAATAATTACTTGAGTAAGAGTAAAAACGTACTCGGTGAAAAAACTACTCAAGTACTGAGTAACTGTTGAGTAACGTCTGATTTATTTTTTAACATAAACATTCAATCAGACGGACAAAAATACAAAATAATCATCTTTAGGCAAATTAGTTTATTTATTTTATTAATTATTTTATTTATTTATTATAGTTCATCCAATTAATAAAATAAATAAAAATTAAATAATTACAAAATAGCTTACATTGAAATAATCCAGGTAAATTCAAGTACTTAAAAAATAAAATACATAAAATAATAATATATAAAAATAAATAAGCACAAGTAACACAAATTTCCAAACCTACTTTTTTTTACCAGGCTCTGCAGGCAGAACTAGAACAAGGTAATGGAGCTGCTGTTTGGCACTTTTACTAAGGTAAACATGCTTACATTATGAGGCCAGAGGCCTGGACTATGAAGCAAGATTTGGGGTTAACAGCTAACTTCAGGTTCAACCCAGGGTTTTCTTTATCACGAAGGTGGATCACTTGATACCGGATTCAATCGCCGTGGTAACTCATGCTGGACGCCTAACCTGGTCGGGAGCAGGTTATATTGGAGATCAGAGATCAACCGGTGTTAAAGCACCGCCTACTGACCAATCAATAGGCCTACTCGATTGATAACGGCTTCACCGTTCTTATAGAAGATCAGTCGGAGCTCGGTGCGGAGGGAGAGAGAGAGAGAGAGAGAGAGACGGGAGAAGAGTGCGCTCATAAAAGTTAAAACATTTAGAGACCGACAACGCCATAAACATTCCCTGATGGGTATATTTATGAAATATATAGATTTGAATGGGAGGGAATTACATATCGGCTATTTCTCTGCTTCTTGAGCCAATGCGCACAGCGGTTTGAATTATGTTTTTTATATTTTTTATTTGCTCTCACGATCGCTTCCACTGGCAGGATTGCAACTGAAATAATAGGCTAATTACGGCAGTTTATGGAAAGGACAAGTGTAATTATGGTCAGATCTTGGTCCTGACTGATGGGGAAGTGAAATTGATAAGTGTTGATTTACGCATCAGCGTCGCCTATTTTTTGTTGCCAGCTGACGAGAGTGCACAACTACGTTTGATTGGTGAACAGTCACGTACGTGGTAGAGCCTGTGGCGGAAGTCTTTTTTTTTTTTTTTTTTTTTTTTTTTTTTTTTTTTTTTTTTCTTTTTTTTTCAAAATAAAACATTAAAATGAGGCGTACTCGGCGGAATACAAACAATGACGCGTAGAATACCAAAGAGGTAAAAAGAAAAGTAAGGAGCTCATTGTAGCCCAATGTAGCGGAGTAAGAGTACAGTTTCTTCTTCACAAATCTACTCAAGTAAAAGTAAAAAGTATAGTGATTTAAAAAAAAATTCAAAAACTTATTCAAGTAAATGTAACGGAGAAAATGTAACTCGTTTCTACCCACCTCTGCTTCTCACATTGTATAAAACTCTCTTTGAACCACACCTTAACTATTGCAATGTGATATGGTGTAACACTTTCACCAGCCATCTTAAAAAATGTATATCTTTGCAAAAGAAAGTCATACGGGCTCTGTCCTGGTCAGAGATAAATTCCCCCACCAAACCTCTATTCCACCGTTTTGAGTTACTAAGACTGACTGAGCTAAATGAATACCATAATGCCTGCCTTATGTTCCAAATTGTCAACAGGCTGAACTCTAGATTGAGTAGTCTTGTTCCTATCTCCAGCCCCCAGCATACTTACCAAACGAGAATCAAACCACTTATATTAGGAAAATGTCGCCGCCATGTGCGCGCCAGTATGAGTGTTGTCTTTTGGAATGGGATTGATGAGTGCCTCAAGGTGTTGCCCTTTATCTCCAACTTTAAAAGACAACTAAAAAAATATTTCTTATTAACCTAAATCTAATATAAAACTTTTTTTTTCATGGACTACTGGGATGTATATGTATGATTGTATGTGTATGTAATGTCATGTACTGTATGTACTGGTGCGCCTCTCGCGTGCAACTAGTCGTCATCATCATTTGTGGTAATTGTGTATTCTATAGTCTGTACCACTACTTTTTATTGAATCATGGGCCCCCACCTATAAGCTTTTCTAGCTTCTTTGGGGGACCCATTCACTCTACCCAATTAATCTTCTACCCCCAGCTGTATTATTGTTATGTTTCAAGTGGTATTGTGAATAAAGAAAGAAAGAAAGAAAGAAAGAAACACCATCTCAGTGGTTCACACCATCCCAGTGAACCAAGAAAAAAGGAATTAAAAGAACTTAGAATACAACTTGATGATATTATACAGAAAAAAACACAATTTCAAATCCAGCAACTGAAATATAATGGTTTTCAGTAAAGTAATAAAGTAAACAGTAAATATTTAGAAAACCTACTCCAACACAAGAAACCAAAATCAAAACACACAGGATATAAACAACATATTTCAGAATTTCTACAGCAACCTCTATTCCCCTACTCATCAACCTACAAAATCAGAAATCGATACCTTCTTAAACAGTGTGACATTACCAAAATTAACTGCAGAACAAATCAAAATTCTAGACGAACCTCTTAGCCTCAATGAACTTACCAAAGCCCTCAATACAATTCCTAGTAACAAATCTCCCGGACCAGATGGACTGCCAGCCGAATTCTACAATCACTTTTGGGACATATTATCACCATTATTCAACAGAGTAATCACTGAAATAAAAACTTCCTCCACCATACCCACACACATGAATACAGCAGCCATGACATTACTGTTAAAACCCAACAAAGACCCACCTCACCCTTTTAGCTACCGTCCTTTCTCGCTATTGAATACTGACTTGAAAATGATCAGCAAAGCACTAGCAACCAGAATAGAAACAGTCACTTCCACACTCATTCATCCAGATCAGACAGGCTTCATAAAAGATAGACACGCTACAGATAATGTATGCAGACTTTTCAACCTATTTAATATATCACAAGAAACACCACAGAAAACCATTATCATCTCACTTGATGCAGAAAAAGCTTTCGATAAAGTAAACTGGTCATTTTTATTCAATAGACTTCACAGGTTTGGGTTTGGAGAGTCATTCATCCACTGGATTAAAACACTGTACAGATCACCCAGGGCCACCATTACCACTAACAGAATCACGTCACAGAGCTTCACACTGCATCAGGGCACCAGACAAGGATGCCCTCTCTCACCTGCCATTTTCATTGAACCACTCGCAGCAGCAATACGACAAAACAGCATATACGACAAAACAGCATATACGACAAAACAGCATATACGACAAAACAGCATATACGACAAAACAGCATATACGACAAAACAGCATATACGACAAAACAGCATATACGACAAAACAGCATATACTCCCCTTCTCAGGAAATCGAAAGACAAATATAAACACTGGTCTAAACACCCACTCACACTCATTGGAAGAATAGCTGCAGTCAAAATGAAAATCTTACCCCAGATTAACTACCTTTTTTGCATGATCCCCATCACTCCTACAGACAAATGGTTCAAAACTCTCAATTCATTAACAACACAATTTTATTGGAAAAACAAAAAACCGAGAATATAACACTACAAAATAAAAACTCACATGGTGGGCTTGAGGCAGGTCCGTGAACTTTTTCGTTCATTCGATTTTCATTTCATAAACAGGTATTAAAAAACAAAAAACTAATGGTTATTTGATTTTCGTTTTAAAATACAACACTTGAAATTGAAATACAAGGCGTTTTTTCTTTTTCATGGTCGAAATGGGATGGGAGAAATTTTAAATATGCTGTGATTTTCATTTTATATTTTATATAACAAAAATAAAATCACTCGAAAACAGAAACGAAAAAAGGCTTGTTGTCATTTCCAAGGCAACAGCGCCAGCCTAGCCTACCAGTGTTGCTTTCAGCCCAGGCTAAAATTACTTTGGAAACCTGTGCTCTTGATAATGCTTGGGGGGAGTTTTATTTCATAATGCCACATGTATTTATTCCCCTCTCTCCCTGCCTCCCTCTGACTCTCTGTCTCTACCCGCCGCAGACAACTTCGCCCCAGTCGAACCAGCTGAGGAAACAGACTTTCAGTTCACGGCTGTAACGCTACCGTTACGCCACCGTTAACAATCCCAGCAAACTTTCTGTTGCTGATCTGGCAGAGTCACCGGGGGTTCGGGATCAGATCATGGGGATCAGACCTCCGGTGCTGGGTCTATTCTAATATTAGCTGCTGCTGCAGCTAGCTAGCAGCTAGCCACCAGCCCTGTGACCTCGGTCCTCGCGGTTCGCTCCCCGGGACTGACTCTGCAGATCTGGCGTTACCCGCTCTATGATCAATGAGCAATGATCAAGGATTACCAAATTTCTCTCTCATATTGCTCCTCATAACCACTGAAAACTGTCAAAAATCTAACCCAAAGTCCAATTATTATGGACATAGCTGACATTAAGAGTTTCTGCTTCATTAAGGGATATTGTAAGGAAAAAGCTTAACGTGGTTAATGTACCTAAACATTGATCAAAAAATCTAAGCCAATGTTGTTATGGATGTTATCTGACTGATAACTGACTGATATTTGATTGATCATTGTTTAGGTACATTAAAGTTAAGCTTTTTCACCTTAAGCGTTTTAGAATGTCCCGGCTGCAGCTGAGGGAATCTGTAGCCTATAACTTCCATTTTTAGCCCCCCTTTACATAAATATACATATGGCTATGAAATAGATCATGAAATACATAAATGAGGCAATACATATGAACATAGGCATTAGTCATAATAGTGCAATAGCGTATACATGTATGTTTTACTTATATGTATTTCAAGGGACTTTTATTTATTCCATCTATTTATATGCACGTTATATTTAAAGAAAATTTGGTTATCTCACAGACTCAGACTAAAACAGCAGCAAGCCTGCCTGACATCAGTGCATCATAGCATATCACTATCTGCAAATAAAATAAAATATGCATAAACCACGAGCGTGGCAGATTCCCAGCTCAGTTAGAGCGGGTAACGCAGCTCTGCAGACGGACCAGAGTCAGTCAGCACTGGGGGGCGTACCGCGGGGACCGAGGTCACAGGGCTGGTGGCTAGCTGCTAGCTAGCTGCAGCAGCAGCTAATATTAGAATAGACCCAGCACCGGAGGTCTGATCCCTATGATCTGATCCCGAACCGCCGGTGACTCTCTGCCAGATCAGCAACAGAACGTTTGGGATTGTTAACGGTGGCGTAACGGTAACGTTACAGCCGTGAACTGAAAGTCTGTTTCCTCAGCTGGTTCGACTGGGGCGAAGTTGTCTGCGGCGGGTAGAGACAGAGAGTCAGAGGGAGGCAGGGAGAGAGGGGAATAAATACATGTGGCATTATGAAATAAAACTCCCCCCAAGCATTATCAAGAGCACAGGTTTCCAAAGTAATTTTAGCCTGGGCTGAAAGCAACACTGGTAGGCTAGGCTGGCGCTGTTGCCTTGGAAATGACAACATCTGGTCTTTGAATATAAAAAAACAATACTTTTTTCGTTTCTGTTTTCAAGTGATTTTATTTTTGTTATATAAAATAGAAAATGAAAATCAAAGCATATTTAAAATTTCTCCCATCCCATTTCGACCATGAAAAAGAAAAAACGCATTGTATTTCAATTTCAAATGTTGTATTTTAAAACGAAAATCAAATAACCATTAGTTTTTTGTTTTTTAATACCTGTTTATGAAATGAAAATCGAATGAACGAAAAAGTACACGGACCGAGGCACCAAACTTCTATCACTACTTCCTGGCAAATTAATTACAGTACATGGTTAAATGGATCAATATACATAAGCACAATTACCCGTGGCTGGAACTGGAACAAAACCAATGCACAAACATCCCAGTTGCAGATCTCCCCTTCTTCTCACAATCAATCAAGAAATCCAACTTCTACCAACGCATTACCATCTATTCAACTCTGACAGCCTGGTGGAAAACAAACCAAATCACAAAATCATCACTAGAATTAAACAAGTTCACCCCACTCTGGCACAATCCAGTGTTCATGTTACAGAACAAACCTTTTTACTTCTCCATATGGGCACAAAAAGGAATCACACACCTTCACCACCTATTTGAGAACAACCATTTCATGTCATTTAACACACTCAGAGAAATATGGGGTTGGGAGAAAACAGTTCCTTCAAGATCAACAACTTAGACTTAAAATAAAAGATAAAATCAGAATCACCAATAACACGTTACAACCCTCTCAGCTCACAGAAGAACTTATGAAAATGAATAACTTCAAAAAAACTAACCTCCAGGCTATATACAATGATTTCCAACCTAAACACAACAATAACACTCCCAACAACCAAGTGGGAAGCTGATCTGGTCTTCTCTCCCAACCCTGAATACTGGGAACAAATCTGTAAGAATACCTTCTCCATGACCGCTAACACAAACCTGCAGCTTATACAATATAAAGTCATTCATAGGACTCACCCAAAGTAAAATGTTCAAAATGGGCCTAGCAAACACAGGTACTTGTTCACAATGCACCTTAGGTAGCACAGACGATTATCTACACGCCATGTGGCTCTGTCAACCAGTTCATTCATTCTGGATCACGGTAACCGAGACACTGTCCACCACCCTGAGCTACAGAATCCCATCTTCTCCAACACTCTGTCTCCTTGGTGATATCTCCGAAATGCACATGCCGCAAAAATTCAGGAATCCGTTGTTCATTTCTCTAGCTGTCGCTAAAAAAGTAGTCTTCCAAAATTGGAAATCAAAGAATTCTTGCCACATCAATCACTGGATAAATTTAATACAGAATACATCTCAATGGAAAAACACAATGCACACAGAGAGAAGCAAATATCAGCCTTTGAAGACACCTGGTCCCCATTTCTAACATTTCTAATTTCAACAAAAATATAACTACAAGCTGTACATTATTTATATAATTTAATTATTCTAATTTCCCCTTATTTTTTCCCTTACAGTTATCACTTTACTCATACACACACTAGCAACACCATCCACACTTATTAATAATACATTCTGATGTTTGTCAACTGTCCTGTCCAGTCCCGTTTTGTCAGTTCTGTTATTGTCCTGTCTCACTTCCTTTTGCCACTTTGTCACGTTTTATGTGTTTTGTGTTACACTTCGTGCGTGGTGCTTTAAATCCCCCCTGCCCTCATATGGATCCAGGGTCTCACTAAAGCAGGGTGAATGGTCATGGTGGGGCAACTGTTAATGCACTGAATGTAATTCTAAATCTGAATGTAAGAAGAAAAAAAAAGAAAAAGAAAAAAAAAAGAATAAGAAGGTTGATAATTCTGTCACTTATGATGTAACAATAACACTTTTGCTTCTACCTACAAAAAAAAGAAAAGACATAGAATAAACAATCAACAATTTAACATGACATAAAAATAAACAATCAACTATCAACAAGACGTACAATAACAATCAACAATCAGACTCCCAGTATTTAAAATAAATAGGATAAATAAAAAAGTATTTAAAATATTTAAACAGGTGAGGTAGAACTGTGTAGTGCAATAATAAACAAGCAGGGGGAAGTGAAATGTGCAGAGTTCAGAGTGTATGAGTGTTTAGTGTTCAGCTCGACGAGCGCTCTGTCCGCCCGGTAGCTTGTTAGCTGGGCTAGCTGAATGGCACAGTCCGGGACACCGTCATTAAGACATGTTTCCACGAACACAAGGACACAACACTTACTCACAGTCTTAGAAGTTGTGCAAAGTAGGCGGATATAGTCCAGTTTATTTTCCAGCGAGCGTACGTTGGCCAGTGTGATGGTAGGGATAGCCGGCTGGTGAGGGCTAGCCGCTAGCCTAGCCTGGATACCCCCGCGCTTCCCCCTCTTCTGCTTCCTCATACACCGCCTATGGCACTTCCACTGTGGGCTGGTTGCAGTAGTGGGGGTCGGTAGTTGAGCAGGCCTCTGGAACAGACCGCATTCGCGTAGCTCTTCCGCGTCCGCTGGATTTATGTCCGTGAATATGGTTCTGCCGATGGCGAGCAAAAACTCACGGGAGTATGTGCGCCTTGGGTTTAATGGACGATGACGAACAGATACACATAGGTAAAGAACACAAAAAACATAAAAACACCAATCTGCCGGGAGAGAGGAGCCAGTGCTTGTGTATGCGCCGCCATCTTAGTTGCATATTGCATTTAATGTCAAACTTTTATAATTGAGACTGCAACATACGACAAAATGTTTTTAATGTATTACTTACCTTCAAAGTTCATCTCAAGACACTTCTCCACTCCACCGGTGTTGTCCGGCTGCCCACCATTGAAGATTCTGTAGTTGAATTTGGATCCATCAGTCCACAACCACGTGCCCTCCTGGAGGAGAAAGATTGGTTTAAAGTCAAAATGAAATCACGAGTTCTTGTTGTTGTGATTCTCATTCAGGCCACAAGAGGATCCTCCTTGTTTTCTACCGATCACATGACAGTTAAGGTTAACGGTCTTTATAGTTACATTTAGCACAGAAAAGGTGACTGTTAGCCAGGTACAGAGCACTGTGAGGTTAAGGTCCTTTCAGAGTTATAGTTGGGTTTTGCAGACAAAATGTAAGCGTCATGCAGTGATGACAGTAAAGTTTAGAAAAACCAAAACGACTAGCTTTCCCCCGACCTCCTCCCTATGAGGATCTTCACACTCTCATACAGCAGCAGTCAATGTGCTGCTGACAGTAATAAATACGTGGAATACATTATCAAAGCTATATGTACAAATGCTTCATGAGAACTGAGGCCTGTACTACGAATCCAGATCAACATGCCCTGGATCTCTTTCAGTTACCCGGCTTCTCCAACCCTAACAACCACGGTCCCGCATAAGCTGTGTCACGACGGTGGTTAAAAACTAGTTCAATCAACCATCAGGGTTTCCCATTCCAGCGGGGCGTGTTCACATAAGAGGCGGTGTTTGCACAGCACGACCAACTGCAAACATCTACCAGAGTTGCATATTTTATATAAGAAGAGGAACATTATAATTCTATATAAATATGAAGAACACAGACACGGTTTTGCAGGCTAAACGCAATACAGTCGCTGCTTCCTAAAAAAGGAGGAAAGCTGGCAAAAAAATAGCTGACGCTGTAGATGCGTAAATCACAACGCTTATCAATACTCATCAAACATTTCTTGCAAGTAACAAGTAACAAAGATGCTTGAGCGAAATGTAGTGAAGTAAAAGTATACATTTTATTAAGGAAATGTAGTGGAGTTACAGTAAAAGTCTCCAGAAATAACAAAGTAAAGTTCAGATAGGTACAAATTCTACTTAAGTAAAGTAACAAATAGAGGTGTGACGAGATTTCATCCCACGAGATCTCATCACACGCGTCCACAGCGTGAAGGTCCCTGTGGCGCTGTCTGGAGCAGACCACTCTCTTTCTCTGTTAAAATGAGTCAAAACCTAACTTTACCTTTAATGATATCCCGATATGATATCCCTTTAATGATATGACGATATCCCACAATGCAATGCGATCAGCAGGTTTTTAACGACAATATCGCTTCACATATGTATATACAGTACATATTTAATCAGTGGTTTAGTCATCAGCAACAACACGTTGGTAGTCCAGTAAGTTATGCACCGTAATAACATTTAAAAAAATTTGCAGAATACTCCGGAAGTGACGTAGTAATTACTGCTCTGCGTCTGTGAAAGATTGCTGCAAGTTGTACGTGAATATTTATACAATAAAAAACTAGTGTTTTATGCTAAGCACTTTGATTTACTACACAAAAGTGTTTAGAAATACAGCCTAATGGCCTGTTTGACTACTTTGCATTTGTTTTGACTGTTGTGAAAAACAAAAAATAAACTATATACAAAAAGAAGCATTATTTTATTTTATTTTCCATGCATAGATATTTAAAAACGCAATTTTCTAATTTTGCAGTTCATGAATATTAATAGCAAAGACTAAAGGGAAAAAAACATGAGCATATTTATGTGTGGGACTTAGTTTGATTTAACACTGCATTATTAGTTGTTTTAAATAAATGACTTTTTTTAAATAACAATTTATGGTAGGCCTAACATATTAATTATTATATTCAGAAAATGATCCTCATAGGAATCACCGTGGATACAGTTGTAATGGCAAATTTACATTTAAGCATGATTCTTTATATTTTTGTATTATTTCTGTTTAAGTTTCTCTCACAATGCTGAAAGGGAGTTTATCTCATTCCCACATGTAGATTCTGATTCTAACTAAGTGAGAATCACAAAGTCTGGAACATAATGTGAGCACTGTTTATCTGAACTGATAAAGGTACAAGGTCACAGTAAACTATCTTCCTCTGCCTATTCACTCCTCCCTTGCCAGTTGAGATGTACAGGTCAGGTGACCTCAGGGTGAAAGTAGGGCAGAGGGCAAAGAACAAAATGGCTCTGAGATGTCTCTTGTGTTTTTCGATTGTCTTCATGTTTATCAGATTGCCTGTGAGAAATGTAGAAACTTTTCCACACTGGGCTGCTGTCTTTTGTGAAATTAATGTTCTTCCTATATTTGCAAATATATTTTTAATAAAATACAAAAACCTAACTTGGTTTAGTTTGCAATTGTCTTTATTTAGTTTCACTCTTTAACTTTCTAAATCCACTCCTGCTACACAGAATCTTCCATAACAACTTGGCCCCCCAGATGGGACCGGTTGGAAGCAGGGAGAGAACTCGGTGGGTTGATGATGACTTGCTATCCAGGGATTGAACTGAATTGAGTACTTATCTTAATACTTTTAAGATAAGTATTCAGTTGGTGTGTCAGTAAATGTTTAGAGTACATTTCACTGTTCAAATTTGAATTGGATTGATGAAGAGTTGATAAAAATGATCCATTCAAAGACTTCCTAAAAACCTTTAATTGTATTTTTCTAGTTTTTTGCACTTGCTGCATCTTTCCTGGTGACCTGTGGAAGTTGTGTGAGGTTTAGTGCTGAGATGGTTTGAAACCATGATAATTAAATGTATCAACAACTTTAACACGAGATATGATTAAGACATCTAAAACATCTAAATGAAAATGTTTAATGATGTACATTATGAGTAACGTACTAAGACAATGGTATACACATAATTCATTTAATATTAACTCCCATATTTTCTCATATTATAAGTTACAACACATTTAATCATTAAAATATATTGTATTTTTGATGATGCAAAAGTAATACAGGAGGGAAGTTAAAGATAAAACTTACACGAAAAGTAAGATATAATATAAGTTAAAGGTAAATCTTATAAACAGTAAATCTTAATCTCTGGTGTAAAAATACTGCACAATTATGTATTTACACAAATTATAAACACCATCAAAATTTATACAAACAACCTCAAAATGGTTACCCTATTTCAGTGTCCAACGTCAGTATTTGTTTCTGGAAGTTTACTACAGCCAATTCAAATTACACTGAATTTAATTTAAATTAGAGTGTGATCTTAGCCTGCTGCATGAAATTGCTTCCGTCTTAATAGATCAGTGTTGGGTCAGTAGAGCCCTCCGTGGTTTCTGATCCTCTCTCTCTGAATGCTTTTTGGGCGAGGTAGTGGCGAAGATCATTGGATCTCGGATCGCGAGTCCTCAGTCACCCACGGAGTTGCTCTTATCTGACCCGCACATGATCCCCGCTTCTGACACCAGGTATTGTAGTGGAAGTTTCCTTTGCAGCAGGGGTAGAGTTTTCAAAGTTTAGTAAAACATGATAAGTTTTTGTATAAATATATATATGAATATAGTCTTTGTGATTAGTATATGACTTTAAATTTTTATATACATTTAATGATAGATTTTGAGCTACCCCAGTACCACATAATGTGAGAAGAGGTGGCCCGCACCCCTCAGAATCGCCATCGATTTCCTGATGATACTCACATACTTTTACAGAAGGAACATTTTCAATGCAGGACTTTACTGTAAATGTATTTTTTTACACGATATGGATTTAGCATTTTTACTGCAGTTAAGTCTTAGTACACTGTTATAAGCATACATATCTTATGATAGATACGACTGCTGTACCTCTGCATCGGGCCAGGTCTTTGGCCCAATGTTGAAACTGAAACAGCGAGAGCCAAACTGAGTCCAATCAGGAGGGCAGGAAGCTTGGCCCTGTATGAACAAACACACCAAAAACAATAAGATTAGTCTATATCGACGACTGGTCATTTACATCAGTGGTTATTAACTTGTTTGGGGCCAGCACCCTCCCTATCCATTATCCAGGTACCTCACCACATCATATACAAACCCCAATACCAATGAAGTTGGGACGTTGTGTTAAAAGTAAATAAAAACAGAATACATTGATTTACAAATCCTTTTCAGCCTACATTCAATTGCATACACTACAAAGACAAGATATTTAATGTTTAAACTGATCAACTTTATTGTTTGTTTGCAAATATTCACTCATTTTGAATTTGATGCCTGCAACAGAATGTCAGGGTCCCACCGTCACCAGCACTCCTCCCTCTCATTCTCCAGCACACACTCCTCCCACTGATTCATAGTCCTCGTCACTCACGCAGATCAGACGCTCCCAGTCCCCTCAGTACTAATTACACACACCTGCACCTCATCAAGCCACGTCCTCAGTTCACCACCTGCAGTTAATCAACAACCACCTACATAAGCAGCACAACTGCTTTTATCCTATAGACCTTCAACAATTAATGTTAAAGATATCCTCAGCTAAGCCATCTACCTGTCTCTTGGACCCCATCCCAACGAGGCTACTCAAAGAAGCGTTACCCGTGGTAAACACTTCACTACTAGATATGATCAATATGTCTCTATTAACAGGTTATGTACCGCAGTCATTTAAAATAGCTGTGATAAAACCTCTTCTGAAAAAAACGACCCTGGATCCTGAGGTCTTAGCAAACTATAGACCTATATCTAACCTTCCTTTTCTATCCAAGATCCTTGAGAAGGTGGTTGCTAATCAGTTATGTGATTTTCTACATAGCAACAGTTTATTTGATGATTTTCAATCAGGATTTAGAAAGAATCATAGCACAGAGACGGCACTGGTGAAAATTACTAACGACCTTCTAACAGCTGCAGACAAAGGACTTGTCTCCATTCTTGTTTTACTGGATCTTAGTGCTGCATTTGACACTATTGACCATACAATCCTGTTACAGAGATTAGAACACTTAGTCGGAATTAAAGGAATTGCACTTAGCTGGTTTAAGTCCTATTTCTCTGAGCGATCCCAATTTGTTAACATTAACGATAAACCCTCCAAGCACGCCGAAGTTAGCCATGGCGTTCCTCAAGGCTCAGTGCTTGGACCAATTCTATTTTCCTTATATATGCTTCCTCTAGGCCATATTATTAGGAAACACTCTCACTGTTACGCAGACGATACCCAATTATATCTGTCAATTAAGCCAGATGAAAGTGGTCAGTTAGCAAGACTTCAAACGTGTATTGAGGATATAAAATCCTGGATGACCCACAACTTCCTGATGTTAAACTCAGACAAAACGGAAGTTATTGTGATAGGACCAACGCACCGCCGAACTTCGTTTTCGAAAGATATAGCTACTCTGGATGGTATTGCCCTGGCCTCCAGCACTGCTGTCAGAAATTTGGGAGTTATTTTTGATCAGGATTTATCCTTCAACGCCCACTTAAAACAAACCTCAAGAATAGCCTTTTATCATCTCCGTAACATTGCCAAAATTAGGAATATCCTGTCTCAAAGCGATGCTGAAAAACTAGTCCATGCATTCGTTACTTCTAGACTAGATTACTGCAATTCCTTATTATCAGGTTGCCCAAATAAGTCCCTTAAGACGCTCCAGCTGATCCAGAATGCTGCAGCACGTGTTCTGACGAGAACTAAGAGAAGAG
Source organism: Perca fluviatilis (assembly GCF_010015445.1). Taxonomy (NCBI): domain Eukaryota; kingdom Metazoa; phylum Chordata; class Actinopteri; order Perciformes; family Percidae; genus Perca; species Perca fluviatilis. The sequence goes on along the minus strand of NC_053123.1, from coordinate 36,323,588 downwards.
ATCATATTTCTCCTGTATTAGCTTCTCTGCATTGGCTTCCTGTGAAATCTAGGATCGAATTTAAAATCCTCCTCCTGACTTACAAAGCTCTAAATGGTCAAGCACCATCATACCTAGAAGAGCTCTTAGTACCTTATTGTCCCACTAGAGCACTGCGCTCCAGGAATGCGGGGCTACTTGTGGTTAGAGTCTCTGGAAGTAGACTGGGGGCCAGGGCCTTCAGCTATCAGGCTCCGCTTCTGTGGAACCAGCTTCCAGTCTGGGTTCGAGGGGCAGACACCGTCGCCACATTTAAGAGTAAACTGAAAACCCTCCTCTTTGACAAAGCTTATAGTTAGGGAGTGAGGAGTCGCAGCGTCCACCTAACCCGGCCCACCTGCTTCTCCTCGTAGTCATCAGTTTTATATACTGAATAATTAATAATATAGCAAGAGTAGAGGGAGGCAAGCCTGTACAGCCCGATCCGGTTGGGGAGAGTTCTAGCCCGACCAGGCACCTCTCTTTAACCTTCCTCTCTTAGTTATGCTGTTACAATTCTAGACTGCAGGGGAGGCTGTTTCCTTCCTATGACACACTGAGCTGCTCTCTCATCCTACTTGCTACTTTTGTATGCATCCAGTCCCAGAATTGCTTGTTACTAATCTAGCTCTGGGGAGTTTACTCCCCGGAGTCCTTATGTTTATTCTTCGCAGAGCATAGCTCTGCAATTCTCTGCAATTCCCGGCCGCGTCCTGCTGCATCCTGCTGCATCCTGCTGCGTCCTGCTGCATCCGGCTGCGTCGTGCTGCACCCGCCGCATCCACCCATGCTCTGCAGCGCCACACTACATCCCGCAACATCCTGCTGTGATGTTCCTATGCACAGAGTAGTCTGGATCCGGTATAGGGGACTGCACTACTCAGTATGACACGATGTGCCCTGCTATGACATGAACTTCCACGATGACCTTCGAAGTCACTGTGACCTTTAATGTGACTATTACGCCACTGTTCATCACACCCCCAACCGGCCCGTCAGACACCGCCTACCAAGAGACTGGGTCTGCCGAGGTTTCTTCCTAAAAGGGAGTTTTTCCTTGCCACTGTCGCGATAGCCACTGCTGTTGGGGTTTTGGAAATTATAGAGTGTGGTCTAGACCTACTCTATCTGTAAAGTGTCTCAAGATAACTTTTGTTATGATTTGATACTATAAATAAAATTGAATTGAATTGAATTGAACCACACACACTCTTTGTCTAGTCTCGTTTCTACACGACGCTCTGACCACTCACGTATGTCTAGTTCATCCAAGTTTACCTTACCTGTAGTCCTGTATCCTGTTGTCTGCCTGCTGCTCTGAGCCTGACCTACTCTGCTGCCGGATTCCTGCCAGTTCTCTCTGTTCTCAGTTTTGGATCATTGAAATAAAGCTCTGTTTAATTACTCCAGTCTGTCTCCTGGTCGTTCCCTGACACAGAAGCTGGGACAGGGGCATGTTTACCACTGTTACATCATCTTTCCTGTTCAACAACACTCAATAAGCGTTTGGGAAGCCGGCAGCATTTCTGGGTCTAGTTGTTATATGGCTTCCCTTTGCATGGTAGATGTAGAGACGAACTGTGTTAAGGTTTAAAATAAATTAAGTTAATGTTTAATGACAACTTTAAACGCGGCAGTACAGAGTTCATATAAGATGATACTCTGATGACCCATTCTCGTGAAGGCAGCACCTTGACTTTAATGTGCTGCAAACAGCACAACCAGGATGTAAACAAAACAGCTATTTATTAGTGTATTGTAAAATATAGATATGGCTTAATATTTGATAGATGATCAAATATTTAAAATTTGAATGTTTAAATACACCAAGTTTTCTCATAAAAGAATCTTCAGCACGACCACATGGTGCAATAATAGATCTTTATTCAATCAAAAGACCCTGACTTTCCTACAAAACAGGCACACACTTCTCATTTGACATCCCGGAAACGACAACTCTATATAAGCTCACTTAACCTCCTCATACTCTTCCAATCATTTATCTAATCCAGTTGTTGGAGTGATTCCCAAAAATCGTTCTGAAATGATGTTCAGAACTGCACATAGGCAGAAAAACATGTAAAAAACATGATACAACCTAACCACGTTATTTATCTAAGCTTATAACACCATTTACACCAGCAGTCCAGCACACACTCTCTGCTCTCTTGATGCTGGTCTCCCGGTCATTCCTCTAGTAAACAAAAAATCTGTTTGTTAAAGAACATTGTCCTACCATGCCCCTAACCTTTGGAACGGCCTTCCACTACATGTTTAAAAAAGCTAATATCAACTGATATTAAACACACACACACACACACACACACACACACACCACACACACACAGACACACACACACACACACACACACACACACACCACACACACAGTGGGATTGAAAACCCACCTCTACTCATTACACTATAGCCCACCATAACACACCATTCTTTCTGCATCCTTCCTAAATAAACCTTTTCACTAATTCTCTTACGTTGCTGGTTCTGTATTTGTTTATTATTAGGGACTGTTTATTTATGTCAGGGGCCACTGGAGGCAATACATTTTAGATGACCCTCCAAAATGATTAGGGAAAAGGGTGACCCTCCTCAACAATGTATTGATGCCTTCTATACTGGTTTGCGCTTGGCATAGATGTAATAATCTGTCCCCCTCACTTCTTAAATTACAGCTACGCCCGTGTCCAATACCATCATCAAATTTACGGACAACACCACCGTAGTTGGACTCATAACAGACAACGACGAAACAGCCTACAGAGAGGTACAACATCTGGCTCAGTGGTGTCAGCATAACAACCTAGACCTTAACAACTAAGATCAAGGAGGTGATGATAGATTTCAGCCGGTAAAGGTGAACTGAACATCCCACTCTCTGCAGGACATCTACACAGGCCGACTTAAAAAGAAAGCCAGCTGTATTATAAAGGAACACATCCTGAAACACGTGTGATGTTTTGAATGTGAAGAACGTTTTGAACAATAAAGGAGAATAATCATTTCCTTTATATAAAGACATTTGCACCATAAATTGTTGTCATCAAAATTCACCAGAATGCAGGAAATGAAGAGTTTGACAGACAATATTTTATGAAGGACGACCCCCAGACCCCCCAGTTATAATGTGGCAATGCTGAAACCAAACCTACACCCTTGACTGAGAGGCAAAACCATCATCAGATTCCACTATATGTAGGGTGCGTTTGTGAAAAAAGCAGAAACATGCAAAACATTAAACATGAAATCCCTCTCTTTAAACTATGGATTAATTAAATGCCACTTGGCCGTGAATGCCAAAACACTTATTCATGCAAATAATCTTAAAATGAAATAGGACAACATGTAGTAGTAGTAAACATGAAACACAACACCTACAAGCCAGAGAACACAGTTGACAAAATACTTTCACCCACGGGTGGCTTGTGGCCAGGAGGTAAAATGGTTGCCCACAACCACAAGGTTGGTGGATCAATCCCAGGTCATCTGACCATATGTAAAAGTGTCCCTGAGCAGGACACTGAACCCCAAGTTGCTCCCTGGATGCATCCAGTTAAATGCAGCAACAGAATTTCACTGCTGTGTGTATGTGACAATTAAGAATAAAGTTGTATCGTTTCTGAAATGCTCGTTCGTTCTTTGGGAGTGTTTGTGCCTAAAATTAACTGACATTACTGCATTACGCTCACTTTTTCTAGCTTGACTCCACCACCACGGCCCCTGAAAGGACATCATCACGTCATATGGTGATGCCTGTAGCCGGCTCACAGTCACCTTTTGGTGGCTAAACAGCTGCCGCTGGTAGCCGGCGTCCTGAAGCTCGGTAGCAGCTGAATAAAACCAGCAACTACTGCTCAGAGTTTATCGTTCTCTGCATAGACTGTTCATGTTACAGCACTTCACTTAGTGTAAAACACTTATTATTTAGGCTATAGTTAATAGAGGGTCTAGGGCCTAGACCCTATATTAATTATAGCTTAAATAATGCCCGCGTGCACCGAGTTGGTGACCCCTGGTCTAGGCTATCGGTGACGTAACACTGATCACTTTGAGACATTTTGTCTCCACCGGGGATAACAATAATTGAGCAGAAGCAGGGATATGAATGTGAGTTCAAGCCCCCAGGGGAAATATTAATGATGTGTCCCTTTTAGAAAACAAAAACAGGACCAGACACTGTTTATGTGACAATATGTCTTTTATTTTTGAATGCTTTATTGATTATATAGTAAAGGAAATCAGATGAATAAAGAACACAAAACATAAGTTTTAAGAATAAAAAGGAACCAGTTCATTAAATCAGTGGACTATATGAATTATTAATAGTTATTATGAAGTGCTATTACAGTTGTATTCTCCTCTTGTATCACAGAAAGGTCCGACAAAATATAAACTTTTATTTTCTATCTGGACATTTTGGATGAAAAGATCATCATCACTCATGTCTGGTAGGTTTACCTTTGGACAGAGTCATTCTAGCTGTTTCCAGTCTTTATGCTAAGCTAGGCTAGCTGTTTCCCCTGTTTCCAATCTTTATGCTAAGCTAATATCTGCTTGAGGGAACTTCATATATACCGTACGCTAAAATGTAAAAGATGTGCGAGTATTCAAATGTTTTCTGTATTTCATGTTGCTATTTAATGTAGATTAAAAGTCCAATTACTGATTTGTTTTTGTCCAGCTCAGTGAGCCAGTTTCTGTCTAATTTTAAACCCAAATGTGAACTGTTCCCTAACTCTTCAGATTATAAACAAGTGAAAGTTAGTCATCTGTCAGCAGAGAGCTGTTTCTGTCTGCTGAACAAACTGAAAGGGAATCAATGATAGAGATTATAGATGAGCTGTAGAGGCATCATGATGGTGTGGTAGAGTTACACACACAGGTTCATGGAGCACACGAAAGAAACCTTCTTGGCAAAAGGCGCGTCGTTCCAGTTTGCTGTAGAGAGAGTTTACAACCAATTACTGATTACATTTAACTTTTATATTTAAAAGTGCAACATACAACAAGATCTTTTAAATATTTCTTTACCTCCATCCCAGTTCATCGTAAGACAGTTCTCCACTCCGAGGTTGTTAGGCTCCCCCGCATTCCAGCTTTTGTAGTTGAATTCAGATCCATCAGACCAGAACCACGTACCCTCCTGGAGGAGAAAGATTAGTTTAAAGTCAAAGTGAAGTCAAGAGGTTTTGTTGTAATACTCATTCAGGCCAAAGACTTCTTATTTTCTACAACAAGTCAATATCTTACAAACCCGTTCATTCTCATGAACGGGTTTGTAAGATATTGTATGACAACGTATGCACAATCACATAATTATGTAAGAAATCCTACGAAATTAGTCGACCGCCTGTCGGTCACATGACAGTTAAATTTAGCTGATAATAGGTGACAGTGAGCTGGTACTGTGCGTCATGCAGCGACCACAGTTACACTTAGACACCAAAACAACTAGTTAAAGGTATTGTGGAGGATTTTCTTTTTCCGGGTGGATCATCAAGACGATTGGTCCTCCTGGTTGTCAATCATTCTGGTGATATGTTTACGTAAGGCCATCGTACGTGCTCGTCCCTAGGGTAGTTTTCGCTTTTTGTTTTTTCTGCGCATGCGCACTTTCAGGTGTATATGTGTGGTGAGCTACGGTTTCAGCCATTCATTGAAGCTCGCCGTTCTCACCGTGTTTTTTCAAAATGTCTGAGGGTCGCAAGAGAAAAAGTGTCTAGGAATTGTACGACAAGAAGAGAAAGGCCTCTGAAGAAAGAAACAAGACCGGAGTGTTTTTGGGAGAATATTTCACACGCTGGCGTGCGCTAAAAGCACAGGTTGGGCTTCCCACTGATGCCTCAGTCGTGAAGTTTCTACTCCACAGGTAAAGTTTGGCGTGCTATTTGGAGAAATCCATTTAAAATCACTGCTAGTGAAAGTTGATGTAAGCTATGATTAGCGATGCTAGCCCTGGCACAAGTCACGCACGGCGCACACACGGTAAACATCTCAATTTGTGAAAAAGTGCAAATCTTCTTTTGGAAAGTAGGCTTGTATGAGCCATGCCGACAGCAACTTGTAAACAGTGCACTCTCGTGCACACTTTTAATAGGCGTTCCCTCTCGGGAGCAGGTAGAGTGTTGCGCATGTGCATTTTTTCAAACAGTGGAGAGGGCGGTTTTTTTCTAAAATTTGGGATAATCCTCCACTATACCTTTAAGATGAGGATTCAGGACATGAACACTCGTTTACAGGGTGATAGTCTTTTGTTTTCTTCTTAACTTCTTCAGGACATGAACTCTGCTCCCCAGCTTCAAAGCCCTGTGTTTTAGGAGCCAAACATCCCCCCCATACCTCCTCCCTATGAGGATCTTCACGCTTTTATACAGCACAGAGCTTTACTTTTCACAGCTATATGTACGAATGCTTCATAGAACAGGCTGAGAGACGGGTGACATCACTTCCTGTGTGATGATAAAAGTCTCACCTTCACTGCGTCGGTGCCTCCGATCCAGGCAGTTGTCTGTGCACCGGTCACTTGGAAAATGAAGTCTTTGATGAATCCATGTTCCGCATCTGAGTGGATGGAAGCCAGATTCCCACCAGCAGCCTGGCAGAAGAGCTAATGGAGACAATATCATCAGTTTAAAACGTTTAGAAAGAAACTAAAACATAATCACATTATTAACAGATCTCAGGGCAGTTTTATAGTCACATGGAACATTTTTATACTTTTAATCAGTAGTGGAAGAAGTATTCAGATCCTTTACTTAAAACTAATAACACACTGTAAAAATACTCTGTTACAGTAAATCTTCTGCAATGAAAATGTTTCTTAAATAAAAGTATGTAAGTATCATTGGTATTAACGGGTGTTCATGTCTCGGGAGAGTTTGATCATTTTCCTAATTATGTGGTATTAGTAGTTTTACTGCAGTAAAGTATTACACTAAATTGATATTAAGCATACATGTGTTATGATGGATGGAACTACTGTACCTCTGCACCGATCCAGGTCTTTGCCTGGATGTAGAAATTGAAACAGCGAGAGCCAAACTGAGTCCAACCAGGAGGGCAGCAAGGTTCACCCTGTATGAACAAATGAGCCAAAAACAATCAGACTAGTCTATATCGACAACTGTTCATTTATGGATTGTTCCTCCTCTGTGCTGGGGAGATAGAGCTGGCAATGCAAGACTACAATCAGAGCAACCCAACGAGTCAGAGATACTGTTCTGACCTGTTTATTATAAGTTAGACAAGACTTTAACAGCCTCTAACTCAGCCAGTTAAGAGCTACATTTAGCTTTAGATGTTATATGAATATGGTCCCTGGAGCACAGGTTTTATCAGCCCATAATTTCCAATGCACATTAAAGAGTGCAACTATTATTAACAAAAAAGGAATGAGCATTTGTATCTATATGTGCAATACCATCTGCTGAACAGGGCCGACATTTACTCAGAAGTGAAGATAGTAAGCTGTTTATTAAAAGCTTTTCATCATAACAGAACATTTATTTTTACTGTATCTACACACCAAATTTCCATTTCTAATTATTTTAGTTATTTTAGTGATTTATTTCTTAAGAGTGTACTTACATATGCAGTCAACAGTCCGCTGGACAAACAGAGCAACAAAGCTAACGGAAAGACTGATGTCATCTGTGGAAAGATGTTAAACAAAGTCAACATACGTCAGACAAGGAAAGAATGTCAGACAATTAATGACTGCAATTGATTATTAATGAAACATTCATCAAATTAAAGTATCCAGATTAGTTAATATCATATTATAAATTATAGATATGGTTTAATATTTGATAGATTATGCATTGTCATCCGCTGACCGGAACTTTGATTGCCCAGGGGCATCCTTACCAGACGTCTAACTGGGGGATCCCGAGGTGTTCCCAGGCCAGGTTGGAGATATAATCCCTCCACCTAGTCCTGGGTCTTCCCCGAGGCCTCCTCCCAGCTGAACGTGCCTGGAACACCTCCCTAGGGAGGCGCCCAGGGGGCATCCTTACCAGATGCACAAACCACCTCAATGAGCTCCAGTCATTACCCAGCCTTCATGACCATAGGTGAGGGTAGAAACTCAAACAGGCTGGTAGATCGAGAACAGATTGTGTATGCAATAGTGCCCCGCTGAGCCGATTCTCCAGTCAATCTCCCTCTCTGTTGTCCCCTCACTCGCAAACAAGACTAGAGGAACTTAAACTGCTGCACTTGGGGTAAGGACTCATTCCCTCCCCCAAAAATGTCCTCTCGATTCAGACAAGATTATTTATTAATAAAAGTAAAATAGATGAAATTGTGATTATACATTGAAACATAAATACCTTTGCTGAGGTGGTGATTGGCTGACACAGAGGAGAAGAACAAGCTGATGACTGTCACTGAAAGAAAATGTCACAGATCTGAATAGCATTAAACACTCAATAATAACAAATTAGGTCAAACTTCACCTGATTTACATCATTAATGCATTCACAATCTGCACTCATTTATAACTTTACTCAACAGAATAAACTCTGCAATCTAGCATAAACAACATTTATACATTTTTCAGGCAAATCTTTCTTTCAATGATAATGATAATACAATGTGAAATTGTCCATTAAACTCACATCAGTAATCTTTGTACTGGCTGGTTTGGTTTGGTTTGGAGGGAAAAGAGAGTCACTTATATACCTTAGAAAGGGGAGTGGTCTTAATCATGATGACGCAGGTAAAGACTTGATATTTAACAGGGTGTTAAAGTCAGGGTCAGTGATAGGCCTGGTAAACTCGATTCCTTTTAAGGATTTGAGTTATTCTGAGTCTCTCACTAGACTGATCCGGGTTGTGCGAGTCACTTGAGTCACTTGAGTCAGTATTGCTAAATCACCAAGAAAACTCAGTCCTACTTGCCACCTCATGCAGCTGCTCAAAGGAGAGCCATTTAGTCATGGGAAATAGAGCATTTTGACTTAACTTAGTGTAGCCTAAGCAATATATAGGCTTTCAATGTAGACATAGAAGCAGGAACTGTGCCCGCAGTAAATCGACCGACCTAATTTTGATATGCTACATCTATACACCAAACCTATAATCTATAAGGCAAGGCAAGGCAATTTTATTTATATAGCACATTTCAGCACAAGGCAACTCAAAGTGCTTTACACAAATCATCAATCATTAAAGAACAAATAGCAAAATAGGGAGTAAAATAAGAAAAAAATAGTATTGAATACAAATACATACATAATACATAAAGAAAAATATAGTTTTTTTATATAAGCATTTTATTTCAAAAATTAAAGAATGGCTTTTGTTGTGGATTTGCTTTTCACCCTGACTCGAGGAGAGACTTCACTCAGTCTACAGATCCACTCATGACAACATAGCTGGCTGACTGACTGACTGACTGACTGACTCGTGTACTCAAGAGTCCCATGGTCTCCGAGCATGCAATGTTAACGGCTCTGAGTCTGCGGGTCAGGAAGTTCCTATTTCCTGTCTCGGACTGTCTCTGCTCACTCAGTACCTTGAGTTGACATGTGGAGTTGTGGTTGCCTATGAAATTGTAAGTTATAAAGCTTTTGGTAGCTCAGGTGGCTAGGACTAGTAACAGATCTAATTGTAGTAGGACTGAACTGATCTGAGTTAATGATACTAGAGACTCGCGACTCATGAGTTAATTTAAAGACACGAGCGAGTATCGACTCAAACAGGTTTAGTCAGTGGTGTATGATGGTGTCTGGATGTGATGAACAATGTGTGTTTAACCGGTGGACTTCTGCGTTGCGTTTGATTTATTAATCCCACTGTGACACAGGATCTCTTTATGATGATATCAATTTATTCTCTCCGGTGACATTCACAAATAAACAGGACCTCGTTATTCAGCTTCAACAATACTGTTAGAAAAATGATGCTTAGAACAGTTTTTGCTTCAGTTTCAAACCATTTGCATCCAAACTTTGTTTGTTTGTTTTAGGATTTCTGTCTTTCATGGGCTAATCATGAAAGCTGAGTGACCTTGCAAAGAGCACAGGCTGTATCCTAAGGGCAGAGCGCATCATGTGGAGGAGATGCGGGGCATGACCGGAGATAAGAAGAAAATCTACCGATTACATGAACCGAATAACGATCTTGACTCCCAACTCCTTCAAAAAGACACTGTTGTGAAAATCCTTCAGTCATTTTCTGTACTTATGCTGTGAGTGCTGTAAACTGACTCTACCTGCAAGTAAATAAGCTTTTAAGATAACTCCAGTGATTTTTTCATTTTTTGATAAATAATTATCCTAACAAATACACACATTAACACATATACAATAATGCAGTTCCAACAGTTCTCCACTCAGCACTAACCAACCTGGAACATCAGAACACATATGTAAGGATGTTGTTTGTTGACTTGAGCTCAGCGATCAACACAATACTCTCATACAAACTGATCCAAAAACAGAGCGACTTGGGCTTGAGCAGTTCACTATGCTTCTGGATATCAGACTTTCTGAGCAACAGGCCTCAACACATCAGGATAGGCAGCCCCACATCCTCAACTCTGATCCTGAACACAGGATCGCCACAGGAGGCATCCTCAGCCCCCTCCTCTACACCCTTTTCACACACCACTGCTCCTGAATTCACGCCTCCAATCGAGAGCGTAGCAGACACGGGGTACGCGGTGGACATGTCCCCCACATTTAACATGTCAGTGTCCTCTGTCCCCACACTTGAAACACATCTGAGTTGATTTGAACGCACCATAAGTAGGCATGTGTGCATGTTACTCAGTTTGCGTCAGTTGATTGATAGACTCATATACATATAGGCAATAATAAAATAATATAACAAAAATGTATACAAAAATATAGAAAGAAAAACTGATTTAAATATGCAATAATAAAGATCAGTGTATATGATAAAATTGTGGCATTAGAATGTGCCTGAGGCCACCAAATTTTGGGCCAAACCTTTCTCCGGGGAGGCATGCCCCCAGACCCCCCTACACTAGTTAAATGTTAGCAGGTCTCCCATTGGGTGAGATGCAGCAGTAAAACACTTTTTACACTTTTTACATTTCCATAAACACGGTATGTGTAGGTGTTTCCATCGATCATGAATGAAATGTAGGCCAGTTGGAATCCAGGGCTGGACTGGCCATGTGGTATACTGGGCATTTTCCCGGTGGGCCAACGCACTTTTGGGCTGAATCGCCGATATAAATAGTTTTTTTTTACCTTTTTGGCCGGGCCGGCCGATAACACTCTAAAAAGTCCTGGGTTATTTCTTCAACCCAGTTTCTGAGTAATTTAGTAAAATAGGAAGAGAGGGAGGCTGTGTGTGTGTGTGTGTGTGTGTGTGTGTGTGTGTGTGACGTGAGACACGTTTGTCTCACGTCACAATGATAACAAGCAGTTTGGCTGTAACATTAAAGTCAGTGGCTGTCAGGTAACCTAACTGCTTATTAAGCTTACATTGAAAATGCTAGCGGTTAGCCTGTTGGCTAGCTGAAGAGTCTGTGTGATCTATAAAATCAGTGATGATACAAGCATCAGTGTTCTTGAATGGCTTAATTAGCTTCTCTTGTATTGGTGCTCTTTTCCAGGGCATATACGGTACCACTCTCAGCTTTATTGTAACTTTTGGGAAGGGTTATAGTTATGATTATAGTATTTAGCAGACACTTGTGTCTAAAGCGACAAAATGTGAATCTTACAATAGTTAAAATTAACAGTAAACTGTTTGCTAAGCCAATATTAAGGAAAATAGTAATAATGGCAATACAATATCAAATATCAATAATAAAAAAATTAATAAAATTCCATAAATATACAAATCATAATTCTAAGAATGAATGAATTATTTAAGTATAAGATCAACAGATAAGTCTTGAGACCCCTCTTGAAGGATCCAAAACGATCACATGAACGCTGAACACTAGGCAACTCATATCATAGAATGCACGCATATTTTAAGAAGACTGTCTACAGGGAATGTGTCTGACCAATCACGGTGGGTGTGGGCCGCCTGGGCCAAAAATTCCAGGGCCAATTTTTTGTCCCAGTCCAGCCCTGTTGGAATCTAGCGATCTGCGATTTGGAGAGGTACATGATAGATGATCTTATAGCTCTCTCTCCCTCTCTCTCTCTCTCTATATATATATATATATATATATATATATATATATATATATATATACATATATTTGCTTTGCAATTCCATTGACCCGGGTCGACTTAATAAAATAAATAACAGACCTTACAAGACAAAGTGAAATTAGTGACAGTATTTCAACGTCAACATTTTGAAGCAGTACTGCACATTGTCTATCTGATGTCATGAAGCCAGTTGTCTCATCACCTGGCCAATACCTCACTGAGATCAGCTCTTGTCTTTACACCCAAAGGTTGGGAGTTTGAGCCCCCAGGATAAATATTAATGATTTGTCCCTTTTAGAAAACATAAACAGACACTGTTTTTGTGCCAATATGTCTTTTATTTTTTAATGCTTAGTTGATTATATAGTAAAGGAAATCAGATGAATAAAGAACACAACACATCAGTTTTAAGAATGAAAAGGAACCAGTTCATTAAACCAGTGGACTATATGAATTATTAATAGTTATTATGAAGTGTTATTACACTTGAATTCTCCTCTCGTATCACAGAAAGTTCAGACACAATATTGACTTTTATTTTCTATCTGGACATTTTGGATAAAAAGAGCATCACCACTAATGTCTGGTAGGTTTACCTTTGGCTAGCTGTTTCCAGTATTTATGCTAAGCTAGGCTAGCTGTTTCCCCCTGTTTCCAGTCTTTATGCTAAGCTAATGTCTTCTCAAGGGAACTTCATATTTAGTGTACACACACGAGAGTTTTATTGATCTGAAAAATTACTCTTAGAGAGAAATCTAATTAGTGTGTTAACATTTTATCAATGAGTGAGCACTGTTTATACCAGATAATATTTTTTTTCACACTGGGCTGCTGTCTTTTGTGAAATCTGAGCACAGTGTGGAAATGAGAGATGAGGAACTGGAAAGTAGGCAGAGCGGTGCAGACAGAGGATCCAGGACTATGGACGCCCTCTGCTGTAGTTTTGTGTTTCCACCTCCGATGTAGAGCAGCGTAGCCTACAGCCACTTCCCTAAACTGTCTCATTCAGAGACCTGCGTCCCAAACAGGGCTCTGAGTCTGTCAGGAGGTCTGAGATCTACCGTCTCAGCAGAGATATCATGTAATGCACAGCAGACTATGGTGCAGGTGGATTATTTTCTGAAATATAGTGACTTTATTCTTGTAATAGTCTATTGTATTATCACTTTATTTTTCTCAAAATATCACGACTCCTCCAAACCTCAGAGAACACAGATGAGATATACTGTATTTTGAATGTGCACAAAGTTTTGAACATGAGCAGAAATCTTGCTCAAACACATCTGAAATATTACAGTCCAGGGGTTTATTAATTCATTAAAATTAATTAATGTATCATTCAGGTGAATAATTTTAATATGCACATTTAAGGAGGTTACTTCCTCAAAAAAAGAAGCAAAAGTGGGAAGAGTAAATGATGCCTAGGCTACATGTGTTGTGACTCAGATATATTTAGAAAAGTCGATCTACAGGAGAATAAATAGTTAAAAGCAATACAGAATGCCTGAGAGCCTTACTGCAATATATTCCATTATGTTTTTATATTTGGACTGTAATCTATGTTTCCTTTTAGATAAACATATTTCCAGTATAAATTGTTTCAGAAAAAGGTAAACAAAAATAAGTGCATAAAAATTCACCAGAATGCAGGAAATGAAGTATTTAATGCTAAACATTTTCAGGGGGTGGACCCCCAACCCCCCCCCCCCATCATAAGTCACCATGCACACAAATCTGGAAACAAAACCCTGGCCTCTGGGTTGCCAGACCAGTTATGATTAGACCAAATGTTGGTGCCGTCTAACTTACATGGAAGCTAGAAACTCAAATGAACATACGTTGCTACTGTATCGCTGACACAGCGCGGTGGAGATCTGGCAATGCAAGACTGGTGGGGGGAGGGGGTGGGGGGGCGCAAAACTCAATCTCGCCTAGGGCAACCAAAGGGCTAGAACCAGCCCTGAATGTTGGTACTGCATGGACTTTGGACATTGGGTATGTAACTGGCCGAAGAAAAAGGAAAAACCACCTCAGACAGAGAACAGCACTAGTCCCTCTGTTTGACTGAGTCCAACAGCTGATGAGGAAGGTACTGCTATCACACACTCACTCTCTTTATGCAATGAAGAAATGCTTGGCACTGATACACTGTTTTTGTTGTTAGGGACAATTGATAGTTCAGAAAGTTCTGAAAAAGAATCTAAAACGTTAAACCAACTTAGAGTATTTTATCTTCTGAAACCTACAAGAAAAAGCCTACTACTGAGGGTAAAGTTAAAGGGGTTCCACTCACTGTTTTTTGTTGACTCTGGTGCTACAAACTTGATTATTAGAGCTAAAGATTTGACACCGATGCTTAGTGGTCATTTTATTTGGTCAATTAGAGCTACAGGTCAAGCAGTAAAAGAACAGTTATCTGTTCCTTTCTTACATGTACTGGAAACTGAAGACAGCTCAGTAGTTTTTGGTGTCTGATTCATGTCCACTTATTTTGCTTGGTTGTATTTAATGTGCACTTTAACATTGGTTTAACCTCAACACCTGATGGATTGAGAATTTCTCATAATGATGCATCTGACATAACCACATTTGTTAATTATAGTGTGGCTAAAATGCCCTCACTGAGGCGGTGTCTAATCAGCCCTGCCTCTGATTGGATGAAACCTGACAACCTGCATTACACAGCTCATGTTACTACAGGGCCTGATGAAGAATGCTCAAAACGGTTCTTCAGAGACATAATGACAGTTTGACAACCTCACATCTGATTTGGACTGATGCTGACTGTGTTGTAGCTGCATGCTTGACTGACAAGCTTCACTGTAAAACTTTTTGCTGCAGAAGGCTGTGAAGCTAAAAAATTGATGGCAAAATCCATCTCACCCAAACATATATTAGCTAACTGGAACTTTCCCAAGCATATAATTTGGAAGAGTATTGTCCTTCTGGACATATGCTCATATTACAGAAAGTTTATTTCTATTTATGCAATTATGGAAGCTCCATTGAGCTCCCTGATCCATGGTAAGGGTCTCAGTTCACGTCAGACAAGCTCTTGGATGCCCGAAGATAATGAAGCGTTGGTGAAAATGAAACTGGCTCTGCAGTCTTCCCCGACGCTGGGACCAGGCCCGGATTGGCTAATCGGGAGCACCGGGACAATTCCCGGTGGGCCGGTCTGTTTTTTTGGCCACGAGGGCCGTTGTTGTCATGGCACTGGGTTGAAACATGTATGCTGTCCCTAGGCTGCCTGCACTCACAGCAGCCCCACTTTTGTATTTATTATTTTACCGCAGTCCCACTCTTTTTATTTATTATTTTACCACAGCCCCACTCTTTTTTATTTAATATTTTCTCGCAGAGTGCAGCCTGCAGGTTAATGATGACGTGATTATCTTTTGACTCCCTGGCCCCGCCCCCGACACGGCACCTTGCAAGTTGCTCAAAATAAAAAATTCAGATAAAAATGGATAACAGGAAGCGCAAAGGTGGCACTGAAAAGGCCAGAATAAAAAAGAAGAAAGCTTTGGAAACTGACGCGGCCAAATGTTCTAAGCTGAGCACATTTTTCCTCAAAAAAACAAATGAAGATGACGAGGCCGGTAAGTAAGCTAAGGTTTAGGTAGTTAGGAGCAGTGCAAGATGCTAGCGACCGTGCAAAACAACGTTGTGCAAACCACCGTTCATGTATCAAACTTTTTCTTGTAGCTCTTCAGCAGCAGCCGCCTCTAGTCCGCTTTTCTGCTAACAGTGAAGAGCAAGGCCCGGTAACGTTACCAAGCTCCAGTCATGAGCCCAACACAACAGAATGGGCAGGTAGGATTGTCATTCAGAAGAACTAATAGTAATGAAGATCCCTGCTCAATGAAAAATGCCCTGAGATAAGTAATGATACCTGATGATTAGGGCTGGGCGATAAAACGATAACGATATGTATCGCGATAGACACGTAATCAATATCAATAGAAAATGCGTTCGATAAAACGTTCGATAACTTGTTTTTCTTCTTCGGAAGAAACCAGAAGTTGCGAAGCAAGTTTGGTTGCATGAACAAAGGCACTCACTCTCTGGTAACCTAGCAACGTAGGGAGTGACACTCTAACAGCCAATCATGTAACAGTATCATGTTTGGTTTCCGCCACATCGCTCGCGTGTTGGATTCTACAATAACAGACCGACCGGTCGGCGGTAAGTGGAAAGTGAGTGCCGCAGCGAGCGAGGAAATTATTGATAAAACAGGAAAAGTCAGTATGGCAGTTTTGGGATTTTATAAGTCTGACCGTCGTCCCCACCAACATTACCGCAAACTTGTTTTACCACCTTAGCCGCGCTCACACTTTGGAGCACAGCCGTATTCGCCAGCAACGTCCAACACCATCTGCAGCTGCTACACCGCACCAGCAGCAGACCGCCATGGAGAGGTACCATCGCCCAGCCCTACTGATGATTCAGCAATACATTAATGAAACTGACTTGACTTGATTTGAAAGCTTTGTAAAAAGGGGATATTTGTGGTGAGAAATAAATGTAAAAAATGTCATTTAGTGTCAGAAACAGAGCCAGGAGCCAGTTGTGAAGAGACTAATGCTCTCACTGTGAAAGACACAGGTAAGCTGCTGTTGTACCATAGTGTGTGAATAAGCAAACATTATCACTTCTTAATTAGTATCTTATTTGTTTCCAGTTCAAATATCAAAATATTCTTAATTCAAGATACATTAACTAGACAAGTGAAATGGCATACAAAATGATGTCTTGTTTTCTGGAAAAAAAATTAAGTGATTTTGTTTTTTGTTGTTGCTTAAAACAAGCCAAATCAAAAACAATTATTTTTCTTACCCCATTGGCAGATAACGTAGCTTGTTTTAGCAAAAAAATCACTTAATTCTGAGGTTTAGTAAAAATGCAAATAAACTTATATTCTGAGGTTTTAATTACATTATGTTAATATAGTCAGTCGTGAACTAAAGTGGGCCTGTCTAAGGCATGAAAATCCAGGGCTGAAAATGATTCCCAATCCGGCCCTGGCTGGGACTGCCAGATCCCTAAAAACTGTTCATGCAGACCGTTGACAAGCACAAGAGCTGCATGACCTCTGTGTTGCTGCAACATAACGGCAACAAACTCCGTCCGGTTGCAAATTTCTCTGCTAAACTTGATTCTGCGACTCGAAGCATTAAATAAATCCTGTTCCACATTTTGTGTGACACATTTTGTGGGAACAGAATGAAAAACTCAATCTATCTGTGGCCAGGTACCTTAGATATTACTACTCTGTTAGATTGCCAAATGTCACTCTAACAGATGCACTGTTCTTAACCTGATTTTTCTTCTCCACACACCAGATGATAGAGAGGAACAATTGTGTTGCAGAGCTACAGGGGGTCTGAATACCATGACCTGACCTCTCTGACACACCTCTCACTAACCCTGATCTCATTTTTATGTTCTTCTTCCAGAGACTCCAGCACTGGCCTGAACCGTGTCTGTTGTACCTGATTCTGATGCTATCTGATCTGGACCTCTGCCATCTCATCTCTCAGTACAAGCAGTAGAGCTCATTTTCCTAACAGAAGGCTATCCAGCCTTTTCTTTCCTAATTTTGCAAAGTTGACACATGGGTTAAAACCATGTGTAAAAGGGGGAATGATTAGTATGATGGAAATACAATTGAGGGGAAAAACAATTGTTTCACAATGGTGAAACAACATTGGTTCAGAAATTATTTTTTTTGGATCAAGACTACTGTCAGGCATGTGTCATGTCAAAACAGACAGCTAGTGTAGTAGCCAAAGCCCTACTCACTGAAATAATTCCAAATTGTGGAGCACGTCCCGTTTGCGGCGCTTTGTTTCCCGGGGGATGGCGTCCCTGCGTGTGACGTTTTGTCCCGCGTTTTACTGTGGCGCGTCTCGCGCTTTCAAAGTCCCCTTTCCCCGGCGTTTAAAGTCCCCTTTCCGGCGCATTAAGGCCCCTTTCCGCGATAAGGGCCTTTCCCTCCCTGGCCGTTTAAAGGCGTTAAAATCCCTTTCCCCGGCGTATAAGGCGCCCTTTCCCCGGCGTTTAAAGGCCCCCCTTTCGCAGCGTTTAAGGCCCTTTCCCGGCTCCCCGGCGTTTAAGGCCCTTTCTCCCGGCGTTTAAAGCGCCCTTTTTCTCCGGTGTTTAAGGCCTTAGGTTTTTCCTAAACCCAACCTCCGCCATCCCGTTATTGTGGGTCCCCGGCCCCGCGGCGGCACCGCGCGCTCCGGCGCCTCCGACTTGGGCGTCCTTTTCAGCCGCCTCCAGTCCCTAGCGAGCCGCCTCGGGCTTCTCCGGCTTATGGAGCGACCTTTTAGGCCGCCTCCCGGCGTCCTTTCCACGAGAAAATAATGTGACATTTACGCGTAAAAAATAACGTGACAGTTACACGTAAAAAACGAGAAAAACGTCTCCGTGAACACGTATCAATAGATTAAGAAAAACATGGACATTTACACAAACTGCAAAAGGCACAAATTCCTGATGACATCTAACAACCACAACGAGAGCAGCAGAGCCACTCAGTGAGGTCATTGGTAAGCCCTCACTGTAGACTAGGCTTACAGAGGAGCAAGACCATAGCACCACACACACACACACACACACACACACAGAGATAAGAGAAAAACAGGATTTGGGCATGCAGAATTTAGGTTCAGCAATGATTTAAATATATATAATATAAATTCTAGAATAGAATGTGATATGTTTTCTTATCAGGTAACAAATTGGTAGCCTGGATGCCAACCGAACTTAGCCCCACCCACAACATTTGAGGTCAGGAAGTTCGGTCTGGAGTCGCTCCGTTGAGGAGCAATTATTGCCCGAACATGATCTGTTTGGACCAATCAGATTGTCGGACAGATGATCAACAGTAACAGAATCAACCACGTCACCAAAGAATGCTTGGGTTGGATTTGTTTCCAACAGGTGCCGTTGGAGAACTGAGATGTGTAGATTCCTCCATCGCGTCTGTTACAGACGATATCGACAGCGCATTCATTTTAAAATCCTCATCGGAGGAGCTCAACAACTGCCCAAAATCATGCTAGCGTTATATGGTGGAGAGAGATAGAGAGACTGAAGAGAGAGAGCGTTATATGGTGGAGAGACATAGAGAGAGAGACTGAAGAGAGAGAGCGTTATATGGTGGAGAGACATAGAGAGAGAGACTGAAGAGAGGGAGCGTTATATGGTGGAGAGACATAGAGAGAGACTGAAGAGAGGGAGCGTTATATGGTGGAGAGACATAGAGAGAGAGACTGAAGAGAGGAGGCGTTATATGGTGGAGAGACATAGAGAGAGAGACTGAAGAGAGAGAGCGTTATATGGTGGAGAGACATAGAGAGAGACTGAAGAAAAAAAGGTAGCTATATGGTGGAGAGACATAGAGAGAGACTGAAGAGAGAGGGGCGTTATATGGTGGAGAGACATCGAGAGAGACTGAAGAGAGAGTGCGTTATATGGTGGAGAGACATAGAGAGACTGAAGAGAGGGAGCGTTATATGGTGGAGAGAGATAGAGAGAGACTGAAGAGAGAGAGCGTTATATGGTGGAGAGACATAGAGAGAAACTGAAGAGAGGGAGCGCCGGCGCTAGAACAAAGCCGTGAATCAGAGAAATAAAACGTGTATTCGCTGATTCATCTCTAGAAATGTGACTGTAGCGAGAATGGCACTATCACTAACGTTATCCACATTTATATTTATACGCAACAAATGATATATCCAGCTTCAAAAATGTCTAAAAGTCCGAAGTTAGAACAAATGCATTGTGCAAAGAGTGGTTGCTATGGAGACGATACACAGTGTTGAGTTCATAGACTGTTAATATTAATGGACAGAGCATGTGTGACGTCACCCATTGGTTTGTGGAGAGCTGATATGAGTCGTCGAGTTTGCGTTTATGGGCGCAGCCATCATGGTTGCGGATGTGACGTTTTTAGACTCGAAGGAGGAGTGAGGGAGGAGCCGTAGACAGTTGGGCGGTATCTGACTGTATTTCTTTTTTATTTTAGTTAGCAACGCTGCTTACACCCTTCGTTACGTTACAAACGTTCACTGGCAATCTGGATGCAACTTCTGCTGAAAGCTAGCATACATAATTCAAGGTAAGATTTAGCTTTGCTAGGTTTTAAATATATCTTTGTCCCATAGTCATATAAGAGGAGTCATATTGTAAAGTAAATGTATCTGATGTTACCATGTTGTCTGTAACGTTAGCTAGCAACTTATGGTAAAACATCCTAACGTTAATTTTCTGCAAATTGAAGTTTAGCTACAAAACGGTGATTGTCAATGCTTATCATTATCTAACGCTAACTATTAGCAAATGTTTAACCAAGTTTATTAGAAGTTTGGCTAACTGTAATAACCATAAAGCACGAATAAAGTCTTGCTACTGCCTTTACATGCTTTTAAGAGCTAACGTTAGCAGAAATAAGATCATTTAACTGACTTAAAGTTACACTAAAGAACAATACACTCTTGTTAATTCATCTGTATTCTCCTAGATAATTAATGAAGTAGGCTCAAATGGAAATTGGACTCTTTTTGAAATTGATGACTCTTTCTGAGTGTGGAGAGCCACGATGGCATGTGCACCCAACCCAATTCCTCAGAATTAAGTAATAGTTACTTTTCTTTTTCCACTGTGCATTACAGACAACCAACAGACTGACACACTATGCTCATTGTAATTGTAAAGGCAGCTTTTATTTCTTTACCCAGGCATTTGGACTTGACTGAACAGTGCTGCACAAGTGCTTTAAGCTTTATATGTTAAGCCATATTTTTATATTGTGGTTTGTAATGTCAACCATTTCTACTGTAATTAACAATGTGGCACTAGTGATTCAACAACTCTTTTTATTATGCAGAATTCACTTGTGACAGTGAAGTTTGCCTTTACCTTGACCCACAGCAGTGATTTATGTGTGGAATTTACACTGGATTGTAAAAGGTGAACTACATTATTTAATTCATCACTTTAAACATAATGTTAAAACTAGAAAATGCATTTCCTGCAGAAAATGCGTGGGAATGCTGAATAGCTGAATTGCTAAAGCTAACTGGATGAATAGCTTAAATCCGTAAGAAGAAGATGAAGTAGTGAAAATAGTTGAAAAAGTAGGAATGGTTTTTAAATTTCATATCATACTACCATTAATGTACAAAATATGTGGAATAATTTAAGTTTTTTTGAAAAGCTTATGTTATAGCTAAACTGGATTGCTGGTTAAAATGTGTAAGAAAAAGGTGAAGTTGTCAGACAGACAGATGGACGGACGGAGAGAGGAAAGAGGAAAGAGATAGGACAGAGAAAGAGGCCAGATAACAGAGAAAGAGAACAGAAAAAGAAAGAAGACAGTGAAGAGGACAGAGAACAGAAAGAGGAAAGAGAACAGAGGACATGAAGAGGAAAGAGGACAGAAAGAAGAAAGAGGATAGAAAGAGGAAAGAGGACAGAAAGAAGAAAGAGGACAGAAAGAGGAAAGAAGAAAGAGGATAGAAAGAGGAAAGAAGAAAGAGGACAGAAAGAGGAAAGAGGACAGAGGACAAAGCAGAACGAGGACAGAAAGCAGAACGAGGACAGAAAGAAGAAAGAGGACAGAAGAAAGAGGACAGAAAAAGGAAAGAAGAAAGAGGACAGGGAGCGAGAGGAAAGAAAGAGGGAAGAAGAAAGAGGACAGAAAGAGGAAAGAGGACAGGGAGCGAGAGGACAGAAAGAGGAAAGAAAGAAGAAAGAGGACAGAGGGAAGAATAAAGAGGGAAGAAAGAGGACAGAAAGAGGAAAGAGAACAGAGAGCAAGAGAACAGAAAGAGGAAAGAAGAAAGGACAGAAAGAGGACAGAAAGAAGAAAGAGGACAGAGAGGAACGAAGAGGAAAGGAAGAGGAAAGAGAACAGAGGACAGAAAGAGGAAAGAGAAAAGAGAGCGAGAGGACAGAAAGAGAACAGAGGACAGAAAGAGGAAAGAAGACAGAAAGAGGAAAGAAGAAAGAGGACAGAAAGTGGAAAGAAGAAAGAGGACAGAAAGAAGAAAGAGGAAAGAAGAAAGAGGACAGAAAGAGGAAAGTAGAAAGAGGACAGAAAGAAGAAAGAGGAAAGAAGAAAGAGGACAGAAGACAGAAAGAGGAAAGAAGAAAGAGGACAGAAAGAAGAAAGAGGAAAGAAGAAAAAGGAAGACAGAAAAGAGGAAAGAAGAAAGAGGACAGAAAGAGGAAAGAGAACAGAGAGCGAGAGGACAGAAAGAGGAAAGAGGAAAGAAAGAAGAAAGAGGACAGAAAGAGGAAAGAAGAAAGAGGAAAGAAGATGACAGAAAGGAAAGACAACAGAGAGCGAGAGGATAGAAAGGAAAGAAGAAAGAGAACAGAAAGAGGAAAGAAGACAGAAAGAAAGAGGACAGAAAGAAGAAAGAGGACAGAAAGAGGGAAGAAGAAAGAGGAAAGAGGACAGGGAGCGAGAGGACAGAAAGAGGGAAGAAGAAAGAGGACAGAAAGAGGAAAGAGGACAGGGAGCGAGAGGACAGAAAGAGGGAAGAAGAAAGAGGACAGAAAGAGGAAAGAGGAAAGAAAGAAGAAAGAGGACAGAGGGAAGAATAAAGAGAGAAGAAAGAGGACAGAAAGAGGAAAGAGAACAGGGAGCGAGAGGACAGAAAGAAGAAAGAGGACAGAAAGAGGGAAGAAGAAAGAGGACAGAAAGAGGAAAGAGGACAGGGAGCGAGAGGACAGAAATAGGGAAGAAGAAAGAGGACAGAAAGAGGAAAGAGGACAAGGAGCGAGAGGACAGAAAGAGGAAAGAGGAAAGAAAGAAGAAAGAGGACAGAGGGAAGAATAAAGAGGGAAGAAAGAGGACAGAAAGAGGAAAGAGGACAGGGAGCAAGAGGACAGAAAGAAGAAAGAGGACAGAAAGAGGGAAGAAGAAAGAGGAAAGAGGACAGAGAGCAAGAGGACAGAAAGAAGAAAAAGGACAGAAAGAGGAAAGAAGAAAGAGGACAGAAAGAGGAAAGAGGACAGGGAGCGAGAGGACAGAAAGAGGAAAGAGGAAAGAAAGAAGAAAGAGGACAGAGGGAAGAATAAAGAGGGAAGAAAGAGGACAGAAAGAGGAAAGAGAACAGAGAGCAAGAGAACAGAAAGAGGAAAGAAGAAAGGACAGAAAGAGGACAGAAAGAAGAAAGAAGAAAGAGGACAGAGAGGAACGAAGAGGAAAGGAAGAGGAAAGAGAACAGAGGACAGAAAGAGGAAAGAGAAAAGAGAGCGAGAGGACAGAAAGAGAACAGAGGACAGAAAGAGGAAAGAAGAAAGAGGACAGAAAGAGGAAAGAAGAAAGAGGACAGAAAGAAGAAAGAGGAAAGAAGAAAGAGGACAGAAAGAGGAAAGAAGAAAGAGGACAGAAAGAAGAAAGAGGAAAGAAGAAAGAGGACAGAAGACAGAAAGAGGAAAGAAGAAAGAGATCAGAAAGAGGACAGAAAGAGGAAAGAAGAAAGAGGACAGAAAGAGGAAAGAGAACAGAGAGCGAGAGGACAGAAAGAGGAAAGAGGAAAGAAAGAAGAAAGAGGACAGAAAGAGGAAAGAAGAAAGAGGAAAGAAGATGACAGAAAGGAAAGACAACAGAGAGCGAGAGGACAGAAAGGAAAGAAGAAAGAGAACAGAAAGAGGAAAGAAGACAGAAAGAAAGAGGACAGAAAGAAGAAAGAGGACAGAAAGAGGGAAGAAGAAAGAGGAAAGAGGACAGGGAGCGAGAGGACAGAAAGAAGAAAAAGGACAGAAAGAGGGAAGAAGAAAGAGGACAGAAAGAGGAAAGAGGACAGGGAGCGAGAGGACAGAAAGAGGAAAGAAGAAAGAGGACAGAAAGAACAGAAAAGAGGGAAAGAAGAAAGAGATCAGAAAGAGGAAAGAGGACAGAAAGAGGACAGAAAGAGGAAAGAGAACAGAGAGCGAGAGGACAGAAAGAGGAAAGAGGAAAGAAAGAAGAAAGAGGACAGAGGGAAGAATAAAGAGGGAAGAAAGAGGACAGAAAGAGGAAAGAGAACAGAGAGCAAGAGAACAGAAAGAGGAAAGAAGAAAGGACAGAAAGAGGACAGAAAGAAGAAAGAAGAAAGAGGACAGAAAGAGGAACGAAGAGGTAAGGAAGAGGAAAGAGAAAAGAGGACAGAAAGAGGAAAGAGAAAAGAGAGCGAGAGGACAGAAAGAGAACAGAGGACAGAAAGAGGAAAGAAGACAGAAAGAGGAAAGAAGAAAGAGGACAGAAAGAGGATGGACAGACAGAGAAGACAGACGGACAGAAGTGGAAGGCCAAAGAGACTACTGTTCATGTTACTGCCTGTAGTATCTGTATAGACTACTGTTCATATTACCGCCCAGTATCAGTATAGACTACTCATATTACTGCCTGTAGTATCTGTATAGATACTGTATTAATTTAGTATCTGTATAGACTACTTATATATATAAAATATAAATGTAGTATTATAGACTATGTATATTACTCCTGTAGTATTTATAGACTACTGTTCATATTACTGCTGTAGTATTGTATAGATATGTTATATTAATGCCTGTAGTATCTGTATAGACTACTGTTCATATTACTGCCTGTAGTATCTGGGTGTGTGTTCTGTGAAAGTGTTGTCATGGTAAACCATGGCCTGGGAATGTTTACATTGCTTTGATGTCTGTAATCAAAACGAGCTTGTCACCTGCTGAATCTGTCAGCTGTGCTGTGCTGCAGCTATTCAGAGTCCCTGAGAGCGAAGCTCCCAAACAAAGCCTCACTGTGGCAACACCATAACTGCTATCAGTCAAATGACGTGATCCTAAGCATCACAAGGCCTTTGTGAACGTTATCGGTATAAAATTTATATTGGATAAACGTAAAAATGTGGTCATATCAGCGATTTCAAAAAGTGGTTCGTTCAGTGTTTCGCTGGGAAATATCTAGGAGTTTGATCATTGAAGCCAATGGAGAACGATATGGACATCTTGTCATTTGGAAGCTCAACCAGCCAAAAGTAAAATACCCAAAGCATGATTTCATTAAAACTGAGACACAAAATACCTACAGTTTTGATGTATAAATTGTGTATGACAAGTAGATATTGTGGGCGGAGAGCAGTTTACAGACAAGGAACTAAGATAATTTTTTCGAAGCTTCACCCTCTAGCTGTGATGTCATCCACTCTAGCAAACGCAACACACACCCTGTTTAATCGATAAAATTTCCTGAAATAATCACTAAACTTAAACAGATTTTTCACAAAAAATGTAAAAGATATCAAAACACTGAGCACAACCCCGAATACCTGAATATTTTGTGAACATTTTACATTTTGAATCACGTCTGTAGGTGGAAGAATGTAGGAGGAGATACATGTTGAAGCAGAAGAGGATTTCAAGTTGTTGAAGGCTGCTCTCATTCACTTCAATGTTAAAAAAAAGTGTTAAAAAGCTTAAAATTTGAAAAAGCTATAAATAGTAGAAAAAAAGTTGAAGAAGTCCCATCATTAGCTGAAAGAGCTGAACATTTGAAAAGTTGAATGGTTTAAATAGGTGAAAGTATGCAGAAGTTACAGAGAGCCAAAAACGCACGGAAGAGGGAATAAGACAAGCAGAAAAACTAGAAAAATGCATTTCCGCGTAAAAATGCGTGGAATGCTGAATAGCTGAACTGCTAAAGCTAACTGGTTGAATAGCTGAAATCTGTAAGAAGAAGTTGAAATAGTGAGAATAGTTGAAAAAGTGGAAATACGCAAAAAGTTGGCTTTAAAAGCTGAAAAATGACAAAATATGTAGAACATTGTGAAGTCTTTAGCTGAAGCTGAAGAATAGTTGAAAAAGTGGAAATTGGTTCAATAAGTTAAAGAAAGTAAGAGAGGGAGGGAGGAGGGATGGAGAAAGAAGGAGAGAGAGAGAAAAAGAGAGAGACAGGGAGAGAGGGAGGGAGAAGGCGGGATGAGAGAGAAGGAGAGAGAGAGAAAAAGAGAGAGAGACAGAGAGAGATGGAGGGAGAAGGAGGGATGGAGAGAGGACAGAGAGAGGGAGGGAGAAGGAGGGATGGAGAGAGGACAGAGAGAGAGAAAAGAGAGAGAAACAGGGAGAGAGAGAGAAAAGAAAAAGAGAAACAGAGAGAGAGGGAGGGAGAAGGCGGGATGGAGAAAGGAAAGAGAGAGAGACAGAGAGAGAAAAGAGGGATGGAGAGAGGACAGAGAGAGAGGGAGAAGAGGGATGGAGAGAGAAAAGAGAGAGAAACAGAGAGATAAGAGAGGGGAGAGAGAAGACATTCAGAGAGAAGTGGAAGACCACTGTGCTGTGCTGCAGCTATTCAGAGTCCCTGAGAGCAAGCTCTCAAACAAAGCCTCACTGTGGCAACACCATAACTGCTATCAGTCAAATGACGTGATCCTGAGCACCACAAGGCCTTTGTGAACGTAACGGTATAAAATTTATATGGATAAACGTAAAAATGTGGTCATATCAGCGATTTCAAAAAGTGGTTTGTTCAGTGTTTCGCTGGGAAATATCCAGGAGTTTGATCATTGAAGCAAATGGAGAACGAAATGGACATCTTGTCATTTGGAAGCTCAACCAGCCAAAAGTAAAAGGCGTATCACAAAACTGAGCAGATTTTCCCCAGATTTTCAGACAGACAGACAGAAGTGGAACGCAAATGATATAGACTGATGATCATAGTTAGTCTAGTTAGTTGACTCCTACAGCAAGCCTGGAGTAATCAGTAGACTGTCTGTGAAAGTGTTGTCATGGTTACTAAGGGCCTGGGCAATGTTTATAAACATCTCTTTGATCTGATAACGATAGCACCTGCTCTTAATATGTCTCCTGTAGTACACGCCAGCACTTCAGACACTGAGAGCAGAAGAAATATTTTCATTATTATCAGATATATACTGCATAGAACGAAAAAGCATCAATCTAGCTGAGATGAGATGTGAAATATATTAGGTGAAAAGAATGGGGGTGAACAAGAAGAAAAAGAGGAAAGAGAGAGGGAGAGAAAGAGAGAAGAAAGGAGAGCAGAAGAGAAGAGATGAGAAGAGAGAAGAGTGTGTGGTGTGTACACGAATTGTCGGGCGGTGTGTGTGTGTGTGTGGGGAGTGTTTTTGTGTGTGTGTGTGTGTTTTTGGGGTGGGAGTGTGTGTGTGTGTTTTTGAGTAGTGTGTGTGTGTTGTGTGTGTGTTTGTGTGTGTTTGCATGTGTGTTGCTTTGTGTGTGTGTGTGTGTTTGTGTGTGTGTTTGTGTGTGTTGTTGTGTGTGTGTGTGTGTGTGTTTATGTGTCTGTTTGTGTGTCTGTGTGTTGTATATGTGTGTGTGTGTTTTGCGGTGCATGTGTGTGTTTGCAAAATAAAACATGAATAGCTGAATTGCTAAAGCTAAAATGGATGAATAGCTTAAAACCGTAAAAAATAAGTTTAAGTAGTGAGAGTAGTTGAAAAGTCAAATAACACCTTAGCCAGGGACACACTCGATTGATATGCCACAGTGGGATTTGAACCCGGGCCCCCCACACCCTAGCCATGTGCCATAACCACTGCGCCAGCTTCAGAACAGACAAACATTTTTCCTTTAGTATTTATAAAGCATCTCTTTGATCATTAATCCCCACACCTAATTAGTGAGAGACAGTGTGAGAGAACCCCTTCAAACAATCCTTAATAAATCCACAACAGTACATGCTATCGAAACAGCGAACTTGACCGTTAGAGACACAAGGCCTTTGTGAACGTATCGGTATAAAATTTATATGGATAAATGTAAAAATGTGGGCATATCAGCCGATTTAAAAAGTGTGGTTCGTTCTGCTCTTCGCTGGAAAATATGGACGCCTTTCATCATTGGAGCGGATGGACAGAAATTTGTTGATCTCGTCATTTGGAAGCTCGCTGAGCCAAAAGTATGAGACGTATCGCATGACTGAGCAGATTTTCTGAAACTAGACAAAAATACCTACGTTTTGATGTATAAATTGTGTATGACAAGTAGATATTGTGGGCGTGAGAGCAGTTTACAGACAAGGAACTAAGATAATTTTTTCGAAGCTTCACCCTCTAGCTGTGATGTCATCCACTCTAGCAAATGCAATACACACCCTGTTTAATCGATAAAAAATCCTGAAAAGATTACTAAACTTAAAAGGCTTTTTCACAAAAACTGTAAAAGATATCAACCTGAAAAGTAGACCCCGAATAGCTGAATATTTTGTGAACATTTTAAATTTTGAATCACGTCTGTAGGTGGAAGAATGTAGGAGGAGATACATTTTGAAGCAGAAGAGGATTTGAAGGATTTGAAGGCTGCTCTCATTGACTTTAATGTTAAAAAAAAGTGTTAAAAAGCTTAAAATTTGAAAAAGTATAAATAGTAGAAAAAAAGTTGAAGAAGTCCCATCATTAGCTGAAAGAGCTGAACATTTGAAAAGTTGAATGGTTTAAATAGGTGAAAGTATGCAGAAGTTACAGAGAGCCAAAAAACGTACGGAAGACGGAATAATAACTAGAAAATGCATTTCCTGCAGAAAATGCGTGGGAATGCTGAATAGCTGAATTGCTAAAGCTAACTGGATGAATAGCTTAAATCCGTAAGAAGAAGATGAAGTAGTGAAAATAGTTGAAAAAGTAGGAATGGTTTTTAAATTTCATATCATACTACCACTAATGTACAAAATATGTGGAATAATTTAAGTTTTTTTGAAAAGCTTATGTTATAGCTAAACTGGATTGCTGGTTAAAATGTGTAAGAAAAAGGTGAAGTTGTCAGACAGACAGATGGACGGACGGAGAGAGGAAAGAGGAAAGAGATAGGACAGAGAAAGAGGCCAGATAACAGAGAAAGAGAACAGAAAAAGAAAGAAGACAGTGAAGAGGACAGAGAACAGAAAGAGGAAAGAGAACAGAGGACATGAAGAGGAAAGAGGACAGAAAGAAGAAAGAGGATAGAAAGAGGAAAGAGGACAGAAAGAAGAAAGAGGATAGAAAGAGGAAAGAAGAAAGAGGACAGAAAGAGGAAAGAGGACAGAGGACAAAGCAGAACGAGGACAGAAAGAAGAAAGAGGACAGAAAGAAGAAAGAGGACAGAAGAAAGAGGACAGAAAAAGGAAAGAAGAAAGAGGACAGAAAGAAGAAAAGAGGACAGAAAGAGGGAAGAAGAAAGAGGAAAGAGGACAGGAGCGAGAGGAAAGAAAGAGGGAAGAAGAAAGAGGACAGAAAGAGGAAAGAGGACAGGGAGCGAGAGGACAGAAAGAGGAAAGAAAGAAGAAAGAGGACAGAGGGAAGAATAAAGAGGGAAGAAAGAGGACAGAAAGAGGAAAGAGAACAGAGAGCAAGAGAACAGAAAGAGGAAAAAAAAGGACAGAAAGAGGACAGAAAGAAGAAAGAGGACAGAGAGGAACGAAGAGGAAAGAGAACAGAGGACAGAAAGAGGAAAGAGAAAAAGAGAGCAGAGGACAGAAAGAGAACAGAGGACAGAAAGAGGAAAGAAGAAAGAGGACAGAAAAAAAGGAAAGAAAAAAGAGAGACAGAAAGAGGAGAAAGAGGAAAGAAGAAAGAGGACAGAAAGAGGAAAGAAGAAAGAGGACAGAAAAAGGAAGAAAGAGGAAAGAAGAAAGAGGACAGAAGACAGAAGAAAGAGGAAAGAAGAAAAGAGGACAGAAAGAGGAAAAGAGAACAGAGAGCGAGAGGACAGAAAAAGAGGAAAAGAGGAAAGAAAAGAAGAAAGAAAGAGGACAGAAAGAGGAAAGAAAGATGACAGAAAGAGGAAAGACAACAGAGAGCAGAGAGAGGACAGAAAGGAAAAGAAGAAAGAGAACAGGAAAGAGGAAAAAGAGAAAAGAGAGAGAGGACAGAAAGAAGAAAAGAGGACAAGAAAGAGGAAAAGAAGAAAGAGGACAGAAAGAGAAAAAGAAAGAGGACAGAAAAGAGAAGAAAGAGGAAAGAAGAAAGAGGACAGAAAGAGGAAAGAAGAAAGAGGACAGAAAAGAAAGAAAGAGGAAAGAAGAAAGAGGACAGAAGACAGAAAGAGGAAAAGAAGAAAGAGGACAGAAAGAGGAAAAGAGAACAGAGAGCAAGAGGACAGGAAAAGAGGAAAGAGGAAAGAGGAAAGAAGAAAGAGGACAGAAAGAGGAAAGAGGACAGAAAGAGGAAAGAGAACAGAGAGGAGAGGAAGAAAGGAAAGAAGAAAGAGAACAGAAAGAGGAAAGAGAGAAAAAGAAAGAGGACAGATAGAGGAAAGAGGACAGAAAGGGGACAGAGGACAGAAAGATGAAAGAGGACAGAAGAAAGAGGACAGAAAGAGGAAAGAAGAAAGAGGACAGAAAGAGGAAAGAGGACAGACGACAGAGGACAGAGGACAGAAAGAGGAAAGAGGAAAGAAAGAAGAAAGAGGACAGAGGAAGGAAAGAAAGAGAGAAGAAAGAGGACAGAAAGAGGAAAGAGAAAAGAGGAAAGAGGACAGGAAAAAGAAGAAAGAGGACAGAAGAAAGAGGACAGAAAGAGGAAAGAAGAAAGAGGACAGAAAGAGGAAAGAGAGACAGAAAGAAAGAGGACAGAAAGAAGAAAGAGGACAGAAAGAGAGGAAGAAGAAAGAGGAAAGAGACAGGAAAGCAAGGACAGAAAGAAGAAAGAGGACAGAAAGAGGAAAGAAGAAAGAGGACAGAAGAAAGAGGACAGAGGACAGAGGACAGAGGACAGAAAGAGGAAAGAAGAAAGAGCACCGAAAGAGGAAAGAAGAAAGAGGACAGAGAAAGAGGAAAGAAGAAAAGAGGACAGAAAGAGGACAGAAAGAAGAAAGAGGAAAGAAGAAAGAGGACAGAAAGAGGAAAGAAGAAAGAGGACAGAAAGAAGAAAGAGGAAAGAAGAAAGAGGACAGAAGACAGAAAGAGGAAAGAAGAAAGAGGACAGAAAGAGGAAAGAGAACAGAGAGCGAGAGGACAGAAAGAGGAAAGAGGAAAGAAAGAAGAAAGAGGACAGAAAGAGGAAAGAAGAAAGAGGAAAGAAGATGACAGAAAGGAAAGACAACAGAGAGCGAGAGGACAGAAAGGAAAGAAGACAGAAAGAAAGAGGACAGAAAGAAGAAAGAGGACAGAAAGAGGGAAGAAGAAAGAGGAAAGAGGACAGGGAGCGAGAGGACAGAAAGAGGGAAGAAGAAAGAGGACAGAAAGAGGAAAGAGGACAGGGAGAGAGGAGAGACAGAAAAGAGGAAAGAAGAAAAGAGGACAGGAAAGAGGAAAAGAGGAAAGAAAGAAGAAAAGAGGACAGAGGGAAGAATAAAGAGAGAAGAAAGAGGACAGAAAAGAGGAAAGAGAACAGAGAGAGGACAGAAAGAAAGAAAAAGAGAAAGAGGAAAGAAGAAAGAAAGAGGACAGAAAGAGGAAAGAAGACAGAAAGAAAGAGGACAGAAAGAAGAAAGAGGACAGAAAGAGGGAAGAAGAAAGAGGAAAGAGGAACAGGAGCGAGAGGACAGAAAGAAGAAAAAAAAAGGACAGAAAGAGGGAAGAAAGAAAGAGGACAGAAAGAGGAAAGAGGACAGGGAGCAAGATGACAGAAAGAGGAAAGAAGAAAGAGGACAGAAAGAGGAAAAAGAAGCAGAGGACAGAAAAGAGGAAAGAAGAAAGAGGACAGAGGAAAGAGGAAGGAGAGAGAAAGAAGAAAAGAGGACAGAAAAGAGGAAAGAGAAAAGAGAGCGAGAGGACAGAAAGAGAACAGAGGACAGAAAGAGGAAAGAAGACAGAAAGAGGAAAGAAGAAAGAGGACAGAAAGAGGATGGACAGACAGAGAAGACAGACGGACAGAAGTGGAAGGCCAAAGAGACTACTGTTCATATTACTGCCTGTAGTATCTGTATAGACTACTGTTCATATTACTGCCTGTAGTATCTGTATAGACTACTGTTCATATTACTGCCTGTAGTATCTGTATAGACTACTGTTCATATTACTGCCTGTAGTATCTATAATATTTTAATCTTATTTTAAAATTATATACTCCTAATTTATAAACTTATATTACTCTATATTTATAATTATATTACTCCTTATATTTATAACTACTATTTGCCTGTAGTATCTGTATAGACTACTGTTCATATTACTGCCTGTAGTATCTGCATAGACTACTGTTCATATTACTGCCTGTAGTATCTGGGTGTGTGTCTGTGAAAGTGTTGTCATGGTAACCATGGCCCGGGGAATGTTTACTT
Source organism: Perca fluviatilis (assembly GCF_010015445.1). Taxonomy (NCBI): domain Eukaryota; kingdom Metazoa; phylum Chordata; class Actinopteri; order Perciformes; family Percidae; genus Perca; species Perca fluviatilis. The sequence continues at coordinate 36,291,189 of NC_053123.1, read as the reverse complement.
GCTTTGATGTCTGTAATCAAGCTAACGGCGCCTGTCACCTGCTGAATCTGTCAGCTGTGCTGTGCTGCAGCTATTCAGAGTCCCTGAGAGCGCCAGCTCCCAAACAAAGCCTCACTGTGGCAACAACATAACTGCTATCAGTCAAATGACCGTGATCCTGAGCATCACAAGGCCTTTGTGAACGTATCGGTATAAAATTTATATGGATAAACGTAAAAATGTGGTCATATCAGCGATTTCAAAAAGTGGTTCGTTCAGTGTTTCGGCGGGGAAATATCTAGGAGTTTGATCATTGAAGCCAATGGAGAACGATATGGACATCTTGTCATTTGGAAGCTCAACCAGCCAAAAGTAAAAGGCGTATCACAAAACACAGATTTTCTGAAACTAGACAAAAATACCTACGTTTTGATGTATAAATTGTGTATGACAAGTAGATATTGGGGCGTGGAGAGCAGTTTACAGAAACAAGGAACTAAGATAATTTTTTCAAGCCTTCCCCCTCTGCTGTGATGTCATCCACTCTAGCAAACGCAATACACACCCTGTTTAATCGATAAAATTTCCTGAAATAATCACTAAACTTAAACAGATTTTTCACAAAAACTGTAAAAGATATCAAAACACTGAGCACACCCCGAATACCTGAATATTTTGTGAACATTTTACATTTTGAATCACGTCTGTAGGTGGAAGAATGTAGGAGGAGATACATGTTGAAGCAGAAGAGGATTTCAAGTTGTTGAAGGCTGCTCTCATTCACTTCAATGTTAAAAAAAAGTGTTAAAAAGCTTAAAATTTGAAAAAGTATAAATAGTAGAAAAAAAGTTGAAGAAGTCCCATCATTAGCTGAAAGAGCTGAACATTTGAAAAGTTGAATGGTTTAAATAGGTGAAAGTATGCAGAAGTTACAGAGAGCCAAAAAACGTACGGAAGAGGGAATAAGCAGAAGAAAAATAAAGAAAATGGCCGACAGAAACAACAATAGTTGGAATGCTGTAGAACAGCATTCCCACTAATAAATAAAACCGAATAACAATAGGTGGGGGAATGCTGTTCTACAGCATTCCCCCACCTATTGTTATTCGGTTTTATATAGATTGTTACATGTATGTGACTCATCTTAAAACAGACTAATGTGCTGACAGAAGGTCTTCAGATAGATTAGCAGACACAACTACAGTAAGTGGAAGAAAGACATCAGTGTAACAGCATCAACGCATATTCTGGCCCACTGCCCCGCCCAGAGACCTCCGTCTCCGAGTCCACGCGTTCCCCCCGCAGATTTGTCCGAGGGTGAGGTGACGGTGATGCTGTGTGGGTGACGGTGATGCTGTGTGGGTGACGGTGATGCTGTGTGGGTGCCGCTGTGGCAGGGATGATATTATGTGCCTGTCCTTCGGGCACCTCCGGGTAACGTTGCCCAACTCTCGGGCAGGAACATATATTTCAGTATATTCAAGTAAAAGCATTCTCTGCTTGTCCTGTGCGAATGCGCCACACGAAATTCAGATGTGAGGGGGTAATTTCTAAATCACACGCAGTCCCAAAAGTATTCTAATCCCGTGCGAATATAAGGTTTAATATGATTTTGCACCATAGCATTAACTATATCAGGCTTTGATTTTAAGCTAACATTAGCTACCATTACATGTAATGGTAGTGTTAGCTTGCGGGTTAGGGAGGCATGCGCATCGATTAGCAATAACACCACATATGGTTAAAAATAGATCGCCGGCAAGACCGTTATGCATAGCTACTGTATATGACTGTAACGTTAAATATATATTTGAATCCGTTTATAAGGTCTGCATAACATCAGCCCGCTAGCTTGGTTAGCAAGGTGCAATCTAGCTAGCAAACTGATATTAATTGGGATGCTAACGTTCGCTAACGAAAAACAGTATTTAAAAAAATTAACGTTACTTACCAGAAAAACTGAACTGCCGACTCCTTTGAGTGTCTTGTCGTCCAACCGAACGCTGAACAAGGCATTATTAGGCGACCAAAGTGTCACAGTCACTACGAAGAAAGCGTGGTCAAACTCCAAAATGAAGTTCACGTGCCTCGGATAAGCTTTGCTAAACCTCTGTCATGATTGACAGACCGCGAACTGTCAATCACATCATAGCCACGCCCTAAAACACCCCCTGCTTTATCGCCGATTTTAAAATCAACGAGACCATAATTCAAAAAATTAACATCATTCTGTGTTGCAGAAGACTTAAAACTAGCGATTGAGACCATAAACTCTTCAAGAAAATGTGAACTGAGGTAATAAATCAAGTGAGAAGTGGGTCACTTTCTCATAGACTTCTACAGAAACCGACCTCCTTTTGCAACCGCACGTGTCGCCCCCTGCTGGAATTCAGATAGAATGCAGGTTTAAGGCACTTCCGCATTTGCAGCACTTTGCGAAACCGGATGGGCTATCCACTAATAATATACAGTCTATAGTTGAGTTCTGTTAACAGTTGAGTTGAGTTCTGTTGCTCCGATTGGTTGGAGGTCTATCCAATGAATGCAGAGGCATTTTTTTTCCTGGTTCGGTTGGAACACGCCCCATAATTACAGCCCAATGGAGCGGTTTCAGACTCACATTCTGACTAGAATCTGAGTATGACCACGTCAGGCTAACAAATTGGATAAATAGACGTCAAATTAGAAATACTAAGGTTTGCTCTATAGGCCTAAAAACTTTAATTCATAATGATTTTTAGAACTACCAGTTAGCGATTAGTATAACTTTGTGTTGCAAACTAAAGATAAGAATAAAATAAACAACATATGTTTGTTTAATTGATCTCAGTGTATTGGTTATATTGAAACCAATACAGGTTGATATGAGATTTCAGCCTGAAAACAGTTAATTTAATATCGTACTCTAGTGAGTTTTTGGGTTACTATATCACAAATAGTTTCAAACTGAATTATTAATTGATATTGATGTTGAAATTTTTTTATTTTGGTAATTTCCTTTTCTTTTAAAGAAATGATCCATTGAACTTTTTGTTTCTTTTATACAGGTTATAAAACCACTAAACAGATTATTTATATATGCTGCGTTGTTGAGTCATGAGCTTTTGTCGTGAAGGAAGGATAGTAGCAATAATACATAAGGTGTTTAATAAATAAGGTGTTCACATCATTTTTTTTATTTAAAACTACTCTAAAGAAAATTTAGTTTTGGTTTGATTGACTTTCACTATTTGCGTTTCCTTTTCAGCACAATTTGTATGGATTTTATCGAGTTAAACCAGCTTGAGGGAAAGAAATGCTGTTTTATAATTATTGATATTGACTAATATGAGTAGAAGTTTGAGTAGAAGTGATAATATTGATAAAAGAACAAATAAGGCTTTTTGGAGTTCTGTTTTGTGCCACACAGTGCCTTGTGTGTGGGTCTATCTCACTCCCCCTACAAACTGCAGGACCGGTGAAAAACTTTACCAGAAGGTCGACCATCACAGCACCTCAGACCACAGCACAGCTAGACACGATAAAGGATCGTAGTCTGGCTACAGTTCTCGGCCCAGAGGGAAAGGGATGGTGGACCAGTGCTAGGCATCTGGTTGTGACTTCAGCATCTGGAGATGCACTATGCCAAACCAAAGAGCCAGCAGCAAACCACACACCCTACCCAAAGCCTGGAGGAACATTCTGTGATGAACTGATGACGTCTATCTGGAGGTACGGGACAACGGCCAGCAGATGGACTGAGAGAAGGAGGGGGGGGGGGACTAGAGACCGTCCTGACCTGACACATCTGACGCATTATGAAGTTAAGTAGCACACAGACTCAGATTCATTATTAGGAGAAGATAATTAGAGTACTTATTTTTACTTTTAAGATAGGTATTCAGTTGTTGTGTCAGTAAATGTTTAGAGTACATTTCACTGTTCAAATTTGAATTGGATTGATGAAGAGTTGATAAAAATGATCCATTCAAAGACTTCCTAAAAACCTTTAATTGTATTTTTCTAGTTTTTTGCACTTGCTGCATCTTTCCCGGTGACCTGTGGAAGTTGTGTGAGGTTTAGTGCTGAGATGGTTTGAAACCATGATAATTAAATGTATCAACAACTTTAACATGAGATATGATTAAGACTAACATCTAAATGAAAATGTTTAATGATGTACATTATGAGTAACGTACTAAGACAATGGTATACACATAATTCATTTAATATTTGCTCTCATATTTTCTCATATTATGCTTATTGAAGTTACAACACGTTTAATCATTAAAATATATTGTATTTTTGATGATGCAAAAGTAATTCAGAAGGGAAGTTAAAGATAAAACTTACACGAAAAGTAAGATATAATGTAAGTTAAAGGTAAATCATATAAACAGTAAAAGATAATACCTTTATACTATAAAGATAATAATATATAATATAATATACTTTGTATATAAAAGGGATAACAATTCAGTCAGGAAAAGCTTAGAGAAAACAAGAGCTTTAGAGAGATAGAGAAGTGCACTGGATGATGGTCTATGAGAGACTGGCTCAGGTTACAGCAGGCGTTTCCACAGGAGGAGTCTGCCACAAGACCTTCTGTCTCTGAGCTTTCAGCACACCAACATCAAAACTGGAATTGACTCAAATGCCTCGTAGGAAAAAGTTTATAAAAAACAAGAGGTGGCCTTTCAGGCCAGTTCCTGCTGGTGCCGAGAGCTAAATGTACTGTAACTATATTTTTGTGATTGAAATTTTGAGCTGCTGTAACTAGAGAATTTCCCCAGTGTGGGCTAAATAAAATATTTCTTATGTCATATAGGTAATAAACAAACAGTTGATTTTTTGATTTCAAAGACAAATTATGGCATTTTTAGGAATAACTAATTTGGATTTCAAAGACAAAACATTTAGTATCAAAGTTTTGTCAACGTTTTGTCAAATGCTTACAGATGCTATTGTAATCTGACATATTTGAGTTAAGAAGAATTAGGATTTTTGTACACAAAAAATATGTTTATGAAATATAATGTTTTATTGTCATCAAACTACCCGACAAATATATAGGCCTACAAGTCCAGCTGAAATGATTAGTTGCTTAATCAATTTCTGATTGTTTTCAGTTTGAAAAAATGTGAGGACTTTTCTATATTGTTGCTATTTATACCTTAAGTACATATTTTTATAATAGCTTTCTTACTTAGATAATATTTTTAATGGAATATTGCTGGTAACAGAAAATGTTTACAGTTTGGAATCAGTACTTACTTTGTCCACTATAACTATATGTATGACTAACCCTAATGTAGCAATATATTTGAATCAATGATGACATAGATCAGACTTAGAAAAGAAGTGTGTTTAAATGCTCCTTTCTTACAGAAGCTCAGAACAGCCAAGAAGAGGACTACACTCACACACACGCACAAGACAGTGGTAAAGACTTGTTTTCTACGATTTGTCAAGTGCATTTACATTTAAGCATGATTCTTTATATTCTTGTCTTATTTCTGTTTAAGTTTCTCTCACAATGCTGAAAGGGAGTTTATCTCATTCCCACATGTAGATTCTGATTCTAACTAAGTGAGAATCACAAAGTCTGGAACATAATGTGAGCACTGTTTATCTGAACTGATAAAGGTACAAGGTCACAGTAAACTATCTTCCTCTGCCTATTCACTCCTCCCTTGCCAGTTGAGATGTACAGGTCAGGTGACCTCAGGGTGAAAGTAGGGCAGAGGGCAAAGAACAAAATGGCTCTGAGATGTCTCTTGTGTTTTTCTATTGTCTTCATGTGTATCAGATTGCCTGTGACAAATGTAGAGTTGTGATAAGCCAAGTGTGTGTGTACTGTCACTCTGAAGATGTACAGTGCCTTGCGAAAGTATTCGGCCCCCTTGAACGTTTCAACCTTTTGCCACATTTCAGGCCTCAAACATAAAGATATAAAACTGTAATTTTTTGTGAAGAATCAACAACAAGTGGGTCCCAATTATGAAGTGGAACGAAATTCATTGGCTATTTCAATCTTTTTTAACAAATAAAAAACTGAAAAAGTGGGCGTGCAAAATTATTCAGCCCCTTTACTTTCAGTGCAGCAAACTCTCTCCAGAAGTTCAGTGAGGATCTCTGAATGATCCAATGTTGACCTAAATGACTAATGATGATAAATAGAATCCAGCTGTGTGTAATCAAGTCTCCGTATAAATGCACCTGCTCTGTGATAGTCTCAGAGGTCCGTGTAAAGCGCAGAGAGCATCATGAAGAACAAGGAACACACCAGGCAGGTCCGAGATACTGTTGTGGAGAAGTTTAAAGCCGGATTTGGATACAAAAAGATTTCCCAAGCTTTAAACATCCCAAGGAGCACTGTGCAAGCGATAATATTGAAATGGAAGGAGTATCAGACCACTACAAATCTACGAAGACCCGGCCGTCCCTCTAAACTTTCAGCTCATACAATGAGAAGACTGATCAGAGATGCAGCCAAGAGGCCCATGATCACTCTGGATGAACTGCGGAGATCTACAGCTGAGGTGGGAGACTCTGTCCATAGGACAACAATCAGTCGTATACTGCACAAATCTGGTCTTTATGGAAGAGTGGCAAGAAGAAAGCCATTTCTTAAAGATATCCATAAAAAGTGTCGTTTAAAGTTTGCCAAAAGCCACCTGGGAGACACACCAAACATGTGGAAGAAGGTGCTGTGGTCAGATGAAACCAAAATCAAACTTTTTGGCAACAATGCAAAACGTTATGTTTGGCGTAAAAGCAACACAGCTCATCACCCTGAACCCACCATCCCCACTGTCAAACATGGTGGTGGCAGCATCATGGTTTGGGCCTGCTTTTCTTCAGCAGGGACAGGGAAGATGGTTAAAATTGATGGGAAGATGGATGGAGCCAAATACAGGACCATTCTGGAAGAAAACCTGATGGAGTCTGCAAAAGAGCTGAGACTGGGACGGAGATTTGTCTTCCAACAAGACAATGATCCAAAACATAAAGCAAAATCTACAATGGAATGGTTCACAAATAAACATATCCAGGTGTTAGAATGACCAAGTCAAAGTCCAGACCTGAATCCAATCGAGAATCTGTGGAAAGAACTGAAAACTGCTGTTCACAAACGCTCTCCATCCAACCTCACTGAGCTCGAGCTGTTTTGCAAGGAGGAATGGGCAAAAATGTCAGTCTCTCGATGTGCAAAACTGATAGAGACATACCCCAAGCGACTTACAGCTGTAATCGCAGCAAAAGGTGGCGCTACAAAGTATTAACTTAAAGGGGCTGAATAATTTTTTACGCCCAATATTTCAGTTTTTTATTTGTTTAAAAGGTTTGAAATATCCAATAAATTTCGTTCCACTTCATGATTGTGTCCCACTTGTTGTTGATTCTTCACAAAAATTACAGTTTTATATCTTTATGTTTGAGGCCTGAAATGTGGCAAAAGGTCGAAAAGTTCAAGGGGGCCGAATACTTTCGCAAGGCACTGTATTTAAACTCAGTGTTCCTGTTCACTCATTGAAGAAACCTTTCCACACTGTGCTGCTGTCTTTTGTAAAATTTATGTTCTTCCTATATTTGCAAATGTATTTTTAATGAAATACAACAACCTAACTTGGTTTAATTAATTAAATGCAATTGTCTTTATTTTTTTCACTTTTTAACTTTCTAAACCCACTCCTGCTACACAGAAACTTCCATAACACAGTAGTTTTAGGACACATTTTCAGGAAATTAAAAGGATAAGCAGATTGTTGCCGAGGATATTTGTTCACAGAGTAAGATGTATATAGATTTGTATGGGTACGTGTACATATACAACATGTGTTCTGGCATTTTTGGCACACTTCTTCCTGAGCCTATATACTGCACACAGACACAACTCACACATCTCATTCAACTATTTCACAAACTGAGGAGTTGGTCCTGACATGGGTCAGAGGGCATCAGAGGTCATAAATGATGAACCAATCAATGGGCACCTTGGTGTTCATGTGGACAACACCTTTGGCTGGAAGGCCCGTGTTCAAAGTGTGTGTTATCATTTAGAGCAGACACTCCCGGTGAATCAGAGGGTTTATGTTGTACAGCGCATTACAGCGCATATTACAGAGCATATTCAGATGTCAGAAAGCATGGCGATATCTAAAAACATCTCATTTAAAGCTTGCTTGTCAGATGGTTGTCTCCCCAGGCAAGCACAGAGAATATGGTCTGATCCATCTTTATTCTCCATGCCAAGTATTAATTACTTATCCTCTAGCAGAAGAAATAGGGTACCCCAATTTTAACTAAATATTTCTAAACTATAGGCCTATTTGGACCTACCTCTAATAAAACTTTAAATAATGTTGCTTGAGGCTGCAGGGAGTAGCTTCATGATATGACGCATATGGTTGTGTTGCTCTTGTCACTGTTTGTGAAAGATGAGCAATAGATTGTGGCTGTCTGATGTGATTCAGTCTGACTACATATCACTTTGTTTATGTTTTTTATTGTAAGTATATGTCAGCTGTATGATAAAACAATATGTCAAATGTTATGTGTGAAGCATTTGAACTCAAGGCAAATATCCCTCTGGGGACAATAAAGTATTGCTTGGAAACCAAGATATGTAAAAATTAAAACCTTGTCGTAGGACTATAGCAAACACATTGTTGAAAAGGTCTCAACCTGGAGAGTAACATTTGTCTGAAGAGGATACATCACTCCTGCTTTGAAATATTGACATCTGATCCCAGTTCATGTTTGAAGGCTTGTCATTTAGCAACAGAAGGTGCTACACACATAGGGCCAGCTGTTATAGAAGGTACTACACACATAGGACCAGCTGTTATAGAAGGTACTACACACATAGGACCAGCTGTTATAGAAGGTACTACACACATAGGACCAGCTGTTATAGAAGGTGCTACACACATAGGATCAGCTTTTATAGAAGGTACTACACACATAGGACCAGCTGTTATAGAAGGTACTACACACATAGGACCAGCTGTTATAGAAGGTACTACACACATAGGATCAGCTGTTATAGAAGGTACTACACACATAGGACCAGCTGTTATAGAAGGTACTACACACATAGGACCAGCTGTTATAGAAGGTACTACACACATAGGACCAGCTGTTATAGAAGGTACTACACACATAGGACCAGCTGTTATAGAAGGTACTACACACATAGGACCAGCTGTTATAGAAGGTGCTACACACATAGGACCAGCTGTTATAGAAGGTACTACACACATAGGACCAGCTGTTATAGAAGGTGCTACACACATAGGACCAGCTGTTATAGAAGGTGCTACACACATAGGACCAGCTGTTATAGAAGGTGCTACACACATAGGACCAGCTGTTTGAATGCACACACATAGGACCAGCTGTTATAGAAGGTACTACACACATAGGACCAGCTGTTATAGAAGGTACTACACACATAGGACCAGCTGTTATAGAAGGTACTACACACATAGGACCAGCTGTTATAGAAGGTACTACACACATAGGACCAGCTGTTATAGAAAGTACTACACACATAGGACCAGCTGTTATAGAAGGTACTACACACATAGGACCAGCTGTTATAGAAGGTACTACACACATAAGACCAGTTGTTATAGAAAGCTCTGCACCTCAGCTGTTATGTAGATATGGTTACCCACCAAAGATTACCCACTGTAAGCACTGTCAAATATGGTAATAAGCTATTTTCACCTATTTAACGATTCATTCTGCTGTCAGCCGTTAAAGTGCTTTATTGCTTTAATGCTCCATGACACGTTCGTACAACTCGAGAGGCTTCTCCTTCTATTCGTCTCCTGACATGTCAACAGTATATGCCGTAGTATATGGTGTTACATAGTAGCACCGTTTCCTGACTGACTTAAGCACTGTATATCCTGCCCCCTTGTGGAGCATCCTCAGTATGTGTGTAACCTTACAACATTAACTAGATCCAGCATGTGAACAGTTACATGACATCTACTATGCTTGATTGATTGAAAGAAATGCCGAGTCATGCTTAGACAAGTGTGTGTGTACTATCTCACTTTGAGATGCATATAAGCTCTGTGCTTTTTCTCAATCGAGGAAGACATTTTTTCACACTGAGCTACTGTGCCTTTTGTGAAATTGTTACTCCTATATTTCCAAATATAAATAAAATACAAAAAGCCAAACATGGTTTAGTCTGTAACTGTCTTTATTTTGTAAATAAAGTCTCCTTTAGCTTCTAGCCCTGTTTCACTTTTTGGTGCTCTGAACTGGCAAATCCTCTTTTTTTCACAGTTTACGAACCCGACACCATTTCGGAGGTCGATAAGGGCTGTGTCATCGGGACAAGTTTTTATTATTTCGCTTGATTTTCGATTTGTCCGCGCCGCACAACAGTCCTGTCACAAGTATCAATAGCCTCATTCCGCCTGTCCCCTTTTCTCTACACTATGCCACTGTCGACAACGCTATCAAAATGATTAAGTTGACAGGCGCTTGGCTCTCCAAGGACATCGCTGATGCATTTAAGATCGTTCCCATTCATCCTTCTCAGTGGCCTCTTTTCGTTTTTCATTATATGATCATCAATAAACCTCTAGCCGTTTTGCAGCCAAAGTTAATAATTAACGTGGTGGCAGCCAGCGGGACGTAAATGATTATGTAATGTTTAATCCAACTAAAATGTTTGGCAAACAAACAAAACAAACGCTCATTCATCTTTTCATAACATTTAGCGAACGACAGTCGTAGTTTACTCCCGTAGGTCGTAGCTAAAGCAAGAAGCAAGCTAACGCTAGATGGCCAACGCTGAGCTTAACATGTTTGCTAACCTATCAGAATACGGTTTCAGGTGCCTGAATCAGTTAGATGTGGTTGAGCCAGAATCCTTTATCTTGATACCACATGTGTAGCATTCAGATCATCTTTTGGTTGGGCCTTGTTGTCTGAAGTTTTTGAAGCCAAAGCTTCTGATGAATGACACAGCAGCTGCCAGTGAGCTCGACATGTTTGTTGTCCTCTCTCTCGTGTGGCCTGCTTCTGACTGGCTAGTAGTCCTTACCTAGGTACTGTCAGGGCTCACCCTCATACTCTGCTTCTGACTGGCTAGTAGTCTTTACCTAGGTACTGTCAGGGTACGCCCTCATACTCTGCTTCTGACTGGCTATAGTCTTTACCTAGGTACTGTCAGGGCTCACCCTCATACTCTGCTTCTGACTGGCTAGTAGTCCTTACCTAGGTACTGTCAGGGCTCGCCCTTATACTCTGCTTCTGACTGGCTAGTAGTCTTTACCTAGGTACTGTCAGGGCTCACCCTTATACTCTGCTTCTGACTGGCTAGTAGTCCTTACCTAGGTACTGTCAGGGCATGCCCTCATACTCTGCTTCTGACTGATGTGACCAAAATAATTGAATTTGGTCCAATATTGAGCGAGATCGCAATGATGAGCTGGCGTGAACCAATCTGCAATGTAACCTAATGGGGCAATTGTGGAGCCTGGTTTTTTTTATACATTTTTTTATTTGTTAATGACAGATTATTACTAAATGTGTCTGACAACATTATCGATCTCAGGGCATGAGTTTGTTTCTGAAGACAGTGGTGTGGATAGCGGAACGTGAGATGATAATAAAGGCGTTCAGGTAGTCTGTTGTTACGGAGTAGACTGCAGAAATGATAGGTTTGTGATATCTACAAGTTTATCAGTGCCATGGCTCAATATTCAAATAGTTTTGAAAATGTGGATGAGGTAGTCATAGTACGATGACCACCTGTATTGACATCTGTAGAAACAATGTGAGCCTGTCAGTACCAAACAAAATCACTTTTATTGGACAAAAAGCTACCTCGGTTTGCGTCGGATCGTCATTGCGATCTCGCTCAATACTGGACCAAATTCAAAGATTTGTGGTGACATCAGTCAATTAGACACACATGCATGGGGAAATGGGGCCCATGTAGTTACCCTTTAAGTGTGACTCAAGTAAGAGTCTTGACATGAATCCCCATCTCTGGTTGGAGTTGGATGGATGAGTCATAAAACACAGGAATGAACGCATACGTTCAGTGCATATCAGCAGTCCCACTCTGGCTTTACAAAATGCATGGTACTATTTGAATGCTATGCTGCCCCTGAAAACATTGAGAGGTCAATGTTTCAGCAGTTGAACAGTTTTCCTACCATTTCGGCTAAGGATCACTCCAAATTACGTGAACTTGGGGATTTGTTCATGGAGATCCAAGGCCCTGAAGAGTTATCTCATGGGCCTGTCATATCGGGACAATTCATGTGGAATTGGACCAATCATAGACAATGTTCAGGCCTCAGTCGCTGCCTCACTTGCTGCCCCAGTAATTAAGGACGTAGATCATAGCGAGTGCTGAGAAAAACAGCCCCCACACAGTGAAGCCTAGCTTTACTCTGTGAGATCACAACCAACACATTCAACTATTCTGTGTCGACCATGATCAAACCTTCTACACGCCGTGGAATCCTCTCCACTGTTAACAGTCTTTTCGGTCCTCTGGCTCTGCTGCGCACTTACGCATCCAGGGATGAGCTCTCCTCAAAGAACATACATCTGAACTTTCAGACTCCCCCAGAAGACAAATTAAGCAGATGGGAATCCTGGAGAGATTTGCTTCAAGACCTAACAAAGCTTCATTTTTCTCATACGTACACGACAACCTCACTCACCAAGGCATTGCACCCAGAGTTATGTTTGTTCTCGGATTCATCAACCAAGGCCATTGGTGCTGTGACGTACCTGAAAGCAGTTAAAGAAGATGGGCAAGTCGAGGTAGGATTCGTCACGGGCAAGGACACAAACTGAATAAGTGATGAAGTTGTTGAATATCACAATAACGATATAACTTGCAATAAATAATCAGATATTAAAGTCTTATCAGTTGTGCTGCTTTCAGTAATCTGCTAAAATACAACAAATTGCTTGTTGAATTTAAAGCAAGTGAAAGGAAAATCATTTCTAATTTTCTTTTATTGAACAAATTGAACATTGAATTGAATATATAAGGCACCACTAAAAAAAGAATGACAGCTACATTTTAAAGTGCAGTTTTCTGCTGATATTTTCTTTCAAATAACTACAAATCTCTTGGTGTCTTTCACAATGTTTGTTTTTAGACCAGTTGCTCTTGCTCTTACCCCCATCATTGCCACGTGTTTTAAAAGATAATCAAATATCCCCATACAAACTGATCCATAAACAGAGCGACTACAGAAACTGAGGGAGGGCCGTCTTCGCTCAGCTAACAACAACTAATATGTGATAATATGTGAAAAGTGCCACGCGTTGTCATTCATGACCAGTGTTGGGAGTAACGCGTTACAAAAGTAACACAATTACAGTAATGTATTCCTTTTTGCTGTAACGCAGTAATATAACGCATTACTAATTAAATTTTGGGAATATTATTACCCGTTACAATCTCAGTAACGCAAGTTACAACGCATTTTTTAAGAATTTCCCAACACCGCGAAGCATTTGTTCACAGGAAAAAAAAGCTGTGAGTATTAGCCTATTTCATAACATCTGTGTCCCAACAGGTGACGGTACGTCAGCGCGGACAGCAGTGTGTCCGAGCCGCTGACAGATTTAAACATGTCGGGAATTAATGTTTAGGCTTTTTACACGTAAATCATTGCAGTTTATCAGCCGTGGAGAGTAACTCTGCCTGTAGTGGATTGGCTTGGCGACCAAAAACGCTTGTCTTTTACTCTGACCATTTACTGTTCAATATGTTTCTGTCATGAACAGTAATAATTATTACAGATGCAGTTTTACAAACAAGAAAGTGAGTAACTTAGCTTGACGGACATGTTGCATCCATAGACAGTATTTGTTGCATCAACAACATGCATAACAGTTACATCTCAGTAAGCTAGCAAGAGTACACAAGGTACACAACCGACAACTTCCGTGTAGGCTGCTTCAAAATAAAAGCACTTCCTGTGACGGTTCGCAGTAAAACTGAATTACTGTTAAACAAATAAGGTTGTGGACCTTTTCACATATCCGCTGTATATCAAGTACTGTAAATAATTTAACTAGTGAGTTTTAATCACACTATAATTGGCAATTTCCTTTAGACTGTTTTAAACTAAACAACATGAATTTCTTATTCAAGTGCTTTAAACAAACATTTTACAACAATGCCGTACTTCAATACAACTGTATGGTACTTTTAATTAAGTATTTTCATTTTCTCCTACTTGCCTATTGTACGTTTTACTTATCTATTTTTTATAGCTTTAGTTACTTTGCATATTCATATTAATTATACAAAATATTATGAATAATCTGTGATGTATTAAAGTGGATAAAGAGGAGACTTTATTGATCCAGTGGTGAAATTCACAAGCTAGCTGCCAGGTCAAACTTCCGCTTTTATTTTGGTGAAAGTAACTCAAAAGTCATGCAAAAGTATTACAACGCATTACAATTCAGAGACAGTAATATTGTAATATTGATCTCAATTTGTGAATGTTAATGATAAATCCTCCAAGTACGCTAAAGTTAGCCATGGGGTTCCTCAAGGCTCAGTGCTTGGACCAATTCTATTCTCCTTATATATGCTTCCTCTAGGCAATATTATTAGAAAACACTCAATTAACTTTCACTGTTATGCGGATGACACCCAATTATACTTGTCAATCAAACCAGACGAAACCAGTCAGCTAAATTTCAAGCGTGCATTAAGGATATAAAATCCTGGATGACCTATAATTTTCTGATGTTAAACCCTAACAAAACTGAAGTTATTGTGCTGGGCCCTAAACACCTCCGAACTTCATTATCTAGAGATATAGCTACTCTGGATGGTGTTGCCCTGGCCTCCAGCACCACTGTTAGAAATTTAGGAGTTATCTTTGATCAGGATATATCCTTTAATGCCAATCTAAAACAAACCTCAGCCTTTTTTCATCTTCATAACATTGCCAAAATTAGGAATATCCTGTCTCAAAACGACACTGAAAAACTAGTCCATGCATTTGTTACTTCCAGGCTGGACTATTGTAATTCCCTACTGTCAGGTTGCTCAAATAAGTCTCTTAAGACTCTCCAGCTGATCCAGAATGCTGCAGCACGTGTTCTCACAAGAACTAAGAAAAGAGATCATATTTCTCATGTATTCGCTTCTCTGCATTGGCTTCCTGTTGAATCCAGGATTGAGTTTAAAGTCCTTCTCTTGACCTACAAAGCTCTAAATGGTCTAGCACCATCATATCTAGAAGAGCTCCTAATACCCTATTGTCCCACTAGAGCACTGCGCTCCAAGAATGCAGAGTTACTGGTAGTAGAAGACTCTTAAAAGTAGAATGGGAGCTAGAGCCTTCAGTTATCAGGCTCCTCTCCTATGGAACCAGCTCCCGATCTGGGTTCGGGGGCAGAAACTGTCACCTCATTCAAGAATGAACTTAAAACTCTCCTATTTGATAAAGCTTATAGTTAGGGGTGAGGAGTTGCAGTGTTCACCTAACTGGCCCAACTGCTTCTCTTCATAATTGTTGGATTAATAATACATAACAAAGTAGAGGGAGGCAGGCCAGCCAAGCCAGATCCGGCAGGGGGAGAGTTCTAAGCCCGAAAAAGCTACCTCTCCTTATGACCTGTCTCTCTTAGTTACCTGTTATAGTTACGCTGTTATAGTTCTAGACTGCCGGGGGACTTCCTTCCTTTGACACACTGAGCTGCTCTCCCCTCTCCCTTTCTATTACTGTTACTATTTGTGTGCAGCCCGTCCCAGAAATGCTTGTTACTAATCCTAGCTTCTGGGGAGTTTACTCCCCGGAGTCCTTATGCTTTTTCCCCCCAGCGTATATCCTTGGAGAACGTTGGCGCCAAGACCCTGGTTGCAGCTGTCGCCGTGGTCCTGCTGCACTCCCTGCTGAGCTCAGCGGTGCCCTGCAATGTCATGCTGCGTCCTGCTGAACCCTGCAGCTTCCCGCTACATCCAGTCACTGTTCCATTATTAATGTGACTACTATCGCCACTGTTCATCACACCCCCAACCGGCTCGTCAGACACCGCCTACCAAGAGCCTGGGTCTGTCCGAGGTTTCTTCCCAAGAGGGAGTTTTTCCTCGCCACTGTCGCACTGCTTGCTCTTGAGGGAATTACTGGAATTGTTGGAATTGTTAGGGCTTTGTAAATTATAGAGTGTGGTCTAGACCTACTCTATCTGTAAAGTGTCTCGAGATAACTTATGTTATGATTTGATACTATAAATAAATTGAATTGAATTGAATTGAATTAATATAACTAATTACTCTCAAATGACAGTAACTAGTAATCTATAATGTATTACATTTTGGAAGTAACTTGCCCAGCACTGTTTATGACAGAAGCATGCCAAAAGAGAGAAATATGCCAAAACACATCAGGATAGGCCGCCACACATCCTCAACTCTGATCCTGAACACAGGAATGCCACAGGGATGCATCCTCTGCCCCCTCCTCTACACCCTTTTCACAAACCACTGCTCCTGAATTCAAACCTCCAATCAAGGGCGTAGCAAACATTGGGTACGGGGTGGACATGTCCCCCGCACTAAACCCATCCGCCACACTTGAAACACGTCTGAGTTGATTTGAACGCACCATAATTAGTGAGTAAGTAATGTTACTCAGGTTACGTCAGTTGATTGATGGACTCATATAGATATAGGCAATAATAAAAAAAATATATATAATAAAAATGTATATAAAAATATAGAGAGGAAACTCATGTAAATGTGCAATTTTAAAAATCAGTGTATATGATGGAACAGTGGCATTAGAATGTGCCTTAGGCCACCGAAATTGGACTATTACGGCCAAAAATTTCTCTGGGCAGGCATGCCTCCAGACCCCCTACTCTAGTAAAATGTTAACAGGTCTCCCATTGGTCAAGATGCATCAGTAAAATAGTATGGAATGGTTTATTAAATGAAATATAGGCTAGTTGGAAGCCGTGATTTGGAGAGACAAATGGATGAGGATCTTTCATAAAAAATCTTCCTCCTGGGGCCTTGTGTAGCTCACCTGGTAGAGCATGCGCCCATATGCAGAGGCTCAGTCCTCAACGGGTTTTTATTTCCGACCTGGGCCCTTTGCTGCATGTCATTCCCCCTCTCTCTCACCTTTCATGTCTAAACTGTCCTATTTAATAAAGGCCTAAAAATGCCCATAACAATAATCTTTAAAAAAAATCTTCTTCCTGAACAATCTGTCCTCCTCACTTCTTAAATTACAGCTACGCCGCTGTGTCCAATACCATTATCAAATTTGTGGATGACAACACCGTTGATTTCCTCATAACAGACAATGACGAAACATCCTACAGAGAGGAGGTCCAACATCTGGCTCAGTGGTGTCAGCATAACAACCTAGACCTTAACAACTAAGATCAAGGAGGTGATTAAAAAAAAAAAAAAACTCTCCCATCTGCCTGTTCTCACCCCTCCCCTCCGAGAGTGGGTACAGAGCCACTACATGTAAAACAAGTGGGCTGAAAAACTGTTCTTCTTCTCCCCCCCCCACACACACACACACACTTCCAAAGACTTGATTCACTGTTGTGCACAATTGTTTCATGCTGCATTAACCACTGTTTTAATGGTTTTTAAAAACTTGTTTTACTATTTAAGATAACTTGTATATATTTTGCCTTTATCCATATTTTTTCTAGTTGTCTTTGTGTTCTGTTTACTTAAGCATGAAAAAGATAAATAAATAAGTAATGATGATAAAGTTGTATTGATCATAAGAGGTCTCCAGCTGTCAGCAGTGTGACAGAGTTTATCCACTGAGGTCATAGGTGTAGACTTCAGGGGGGATGCAGGGGATAGGTCTCCCCCCAATATTTACAGGACGTAGATTTGTCTCCCTCATAAACTATGAAAAACCCAACCCCGAAAAGAGGTAAAAATACCCAATGAGGGGGCACAAAACATGTACGTAAAAATAGAACTGTGTGTAGTTAAAGAAAACAACAGGAAGTGAAAAATAAAGATAGATTTATGTAGATTTAAACATTGGAGCTTCTGGCTTTAACACGGTCTCATTCTCTAACAGATTAGCTGTTGAGATGGACATGATTCCTAAAATAACACATCCTGAAACACGTGTGATTGAATGTGAAGAAAGTTTTGAACAATAAAGGAGAATAATCATTTCCTTTGTATAAAGACATTTGCACCATGAATTGTTGCATCAAAATTTACCAGAATGCAGGAAATGAAGAGTTTGACAAACAATATTTTATGAAGGACGACCCCCAGACCCCCCAGTAATAATGTGTCCCCACCATCAATGTGTAAACCAAACCTACACCCTTGACTGAGGGGCAGAACCATCATCAGATCCAGAGGTTCAGCAGCTGGATCTATAAAACAACATGTCTGCCCTCTGCTGGAGACCCTGAGCTAACACATCACCGTCTGTCTGTTGGCTTTTAAACAGTGTTGGGGAGGAACTAGTTACAAGTAACAGAGGTAATAAAGGTAAATGTAATCTGTTACAGTTACTGGGGAAAAAAAATGTCTGGTTAAATTGCACCTAACTGTGAAAATATTCATGATTACATTAGGAGTTAGATGTGAATATTTTCTCTAAAAGGCTTCTCACCCTTTTGACAGTTAAATCACCTCTCAAGCTGTCTGAGAGTTGTTTGTGTTTGTGAAAAAAGCAGAGGGGGTTGCTCATGCACAACAAAACAAAACATGCAAAACATTAAACATTAAATCCCTCTCCTTAAACCATGGATTAATTAAATGCCACTTGGCCGTGAATGCCAAAAGACTTATTCATGCAAATAATCTCAAAATGAAATAGTGTGGTGTAAACATGAAACACAACGCTTACATGCCAGAGAGCGCATTTGACAAAATACTTTCACCCTCGGGTGGCTTGTGGGCCAGAGGTAAAATGGTTGCCCCACAACCTCAAAATGGGTCATATGTCTCAAAATAAAACATGCCTCATCTAAATCCAACAGAAAGAAGAACTTAAAAATGGCTTGATGTCGATGCTGCTTGTGTAAATAAAATAAAATGAGTGAATACGCTGGCCCTTCTTCACAGTATGATGGCAGATAAAAAAGAGGATATTAGGCATAGGCTTGAGCTATGTCAGGCAACCTATTCCACATCAGCACAAAATGTGATTATACCTCATCGGGAGCATTCTTTCAAAACGTTTATCTGAAAGTCTGTTTCTTCTGGGGGTAAGCACAAGACCTCCCAGGCTGAACAGCCTTTCCACAGTGTACTGGATGGTGTGGCAGTGTTGTATTTCATGAAAACAGCTTTCACTCAGGGGAAACGGTTGAGAACTTCTAATTCTGAGCCTGATCTCATGTACTCCAGTACCTCTGAGTCTGCGCTAAAGGAAATTGCCTCTTCTTCCTCCTCATCAAAAGAAAAAAAGTCCTTCTCATTGGCGCTGCTGTGTGCAGCAACTTCTCAGTTTTTATTCTCAGCCGGCTCTGCATCATGGGTAGAGTTTAGATTCTCTGCCCGAACCCGACTCGAGCCCGCCCGACTTTCTGGCCGGGCCGGGCCGTTATTTACCGCCACTATCCTCGGGCCGGCGGGCGCGCTCTTTGATCAAGCATTTGTGGTTTTTTATCATTACTATAGCCTAATTGGGTTGGGAGAAAGCGATGCCATAATCAGAAATATTATCTTTAAAGGCTATATTTAGGCCAAAGTAATAAATGTGTCCAAAATGTTACACAAGTTAGACTCCAGTTACGAAATGCAACATGTCTCCTCTCGCACACATCACACCGGCCGGGCCTGAGGGCCTGTATGGTGCAGCTTAAGTGCAACATGGAGCTTGAGGATGTAAAGAAAAAACAACAACCTTTGAACAAGTTTGGAGGAAAGTCTGAGATATGGAACCATTTTAAACAAGTCGTGGGAAGTGACAACATGTGTCGGCTTTGTCGAGTGCATTAAGTGCGGCACGTTGCTCACCTGTGACAGCAAATAAAATGGGGACTTGGATGATGAGCAGACACATGAAGCAGACTCGCCGTGGCAGAAAAGATGATAGTCAGCCTTCAACATCCTCTTTTGTTCCAAGCATAGGGTACCCCTGAGGGCGAGGCAAGCCCTCACAGAGAAATACGTTGTTTCTTAATTCAGATCCATCTGCGATCCGTTCCATTCAGAAAAAACAAACAGTGCAGTTTACATGCTTCGCTCCTGTTGCATTATTCATTAAGATTATTTTAAACATATTTCTACAGTTCAAACAACTCTGAATTGTAGTTGAGAACGTCAGTTATAACGGCCCATGTGTTAAAAAAGCGTTGTCTTGAAATCGGGCTCGGGCTCATAATTCCAGTTAATGTGTCGGGCCGGGCCGGGCTCGGACACAACGTGCACGGGCTCGGGCAGGGTCGGGCTTGATTTTTTGGGCCCGCTTCTCTCCGCTCCGCTCCCCCTAGCCATCGAACTTTAAATTTTGGCAACATCAAGGCAGCCAATGAAGCTTCCCTGCTCTCCAACAATATAAATAAATAAATAAAAATGTATTAATTTAACTTGTTTTTTTTAAAGTAAGTGCTGTAGTATAACTAGCAGGAGACAAGTCATATTTGAGGTAAGTTTGGAGACATTACCTTATTTAATCATAAATTAATAAATGTTTTTGTTGCATCTCTTTTCGGTGTAGTAATTTGTAGATGGCCCTAAGCACTCTTACTGCCCAGTAACAGTAGCAGCAGCAGCAGCAGCAGAGACGAGAAGCCAACAGGCAAGTGTTATTTACATACACTTCTGGTGTACTTACAAACTTAACAATCCATCGTTTTATGAGTACATAACCTATTTGTACTAGTCAAGAAGTTTGGTATCATTTTGGGCATTATTAGTGGGGTAACTTACGAGATACATCACTGGATCCATTAGCCCCTGCGCTAAGCTATCCAGCTGATAACGCTACGCTAACTCTCCAAGTGTTAGACACAGGTGAAAAAAGCTTCTGGGGGGGGTGTTTGGCTCGAGGTCATGGTGCAAAGGACCCTAGGGTGAATTACTCCGAACCAGCACTTTAAAGGTATAGTGGAGGATTTTCTTTTTCCGGGTGGATCATCAAGACTATTGGTCCTCCTGGTTGTCAATCATTCTGGTGATATGTTTACGTAAGGCCATCGTACGTGCACGTCCCTAGCTTTCAGGTGTATGTGTGGTGAGCTTGAGCTACGGTTTCAGCCATTCATTGAAGCATTGAAGCTTTTGGGAGAATATTTCACACGCTGGCGTGCGCTAAAAGCACAGGTTGGGCTTCCCAACGATGCCTCAGTCGTAAGTTTCTACTCCACAGGTAAAGTTTGGCATGCTATTTGGAGAAATCCATTTAAAATCACTGCTAGTAAAAGTTGATGTAAGCTATGATTAGCGATGCTAGCCCTGGCACATGTTACGCAATGTAAAGAATTCAATATGTTCAATAAAAGAGCAAATCTTCTTTTGGGAAAGTAGGCTTGTATGAGCCATGCCGACAGCAACTTGTAAACAGTGACGACTCGTCACCCACGTGTTTTAATAGCGTTCCCTTCCCCCGGAGCAGGTAAGGTGCGCATGTGCATTTTTTCAAAAAGTACAGAGGGCGTTTTTCTAAAATTCGGGAAAATCCTCCACAATACCTTTAAGTAGGGAGGGATGGTTAGGCAACGAAATGTAATGCATGCCCCTACGTTTTTTCTCCTTCTGATAGTTATCAGGAAACGAGGAAGGAATATAGGGTTTTTTTCTTTTTTCCCCAGTAAACAAAAAAAATTAGGAAAAAACAGCATTTTTCCTTTTTTATTGCCCTACCTCTCTAGGACCTGCTCTCACTCTTGTACAAAATAAATGTTTATATGATTTTAAAGTAAAATAAAGTGTATAACCTTTAAATATAATTGGTAGTTATTTTTTAATGTGCCCCCCTGGTTAAACACTGCCCCCTCCTTGGCCCCCCTAGTAAAATGTGTCTAGAACCACCACTGCGTCCCGGAGCTCTGTAGCAGCTGAATAAAACCAGCAACTGCTGCTCAGAGTTTATCGTTCTCTGCATAGACTGTTCATGTTACAGCACTTCACTTAGTTTAAAAGACTTATTATTTAGGCTATAATTAATATAGGGTCTAGGCTACGGTGACCAGATTTCCCGGAACTAAAACCGACACACGTTGCGCGTGACCGTAGTGCTTGTGCACGCACACGCTTTTTAACGTGAACATGTGCCAGCCCAGGTCAGACACAGACACAGACAGTAACTTCATTATTTTGATCCTAGGCTCCTCGTCTAATATTTGTTTTTTCCTGGGAAATAAACAAAATTGCAGTAACAGCCTTTTTCAGTTTAGTGTGAGATTTATGTTGAGATTTTTTCTAAAAAAGTCATTAAAATGATTTATTGAAAATTTTGAGCATTAAACACTTAATTTCCTGCATTCTGGTGAATTTCTATGCACCTATTTCTACCTTTTTCTGAATCAATGTATGCTGCAAATATATTTATTTAAAGAGAAACAGATTACAATCCAAATATAAAAACATAATGGAATATATTGCAGTAAGGCTGTCAGGCATTCTGTATTGCTTTCAACTATTTATTCTCCTTTGGATGGACTTTTCTAATGATATCTGAGTCAGCACACATGTAGCCTATAGGCATCATTTACTCTTCCCTCTTTTGCGTTTTTGTGTGTTAAGTAACCTCCTTAATGTGCATATGACAATTATTCACCTCAATGATACATTCATTCAATTTAATTTATTAATAAACCCCTGGACTGTAATATTTCAGATGTTTGAGCAAGATTTACTGCTCTTGTCAAAAACTTTGTACACATTCAAAATACAGTATATCTGTGTTCTCTGTGATTTGGAGGAGTCGTGATATTTTGAGAAAAATAAAGTGATAATAGGCTATTAGAAGAATAAAGTCACAAGTTATATTTCAGAAAATAATCCACCGGCACCATAGTGCATTACGTAATTGCTCTGCTGATACGGTAGATCTTAGACCTTCTGACAGACACAGAGCCCCGTTTGGGTCTCTGGTCTCTGAATGAGACAAATAGTTTAGCTAGGGAAGTGGCTATACGCTGCTCTACATTGGAGGTGGAAACCCGAAACTACTGCAGAAATACACAGAGCTCAAACGCGACACATCTGCCGCAGCATGGTCACAGCTGAGCGCATCCATAAATCTGAGGCTGCGCTGCATTTTACAGAGAGTGGACACTAAGCGATGTGCAGGTCTGCTTCAGAGCTCTGTGTGTTTGAGTCTGTACCGTACACTGGAAACGTCACGTCACAGGAACTTCAAACTAAATCATTAGTATTGTGCTCCTACACTTTGTGTTGATGGCATCAATGTATTAGACTGATTTGGCTATGATTCCTCCGAATACTTCACCCGGCTTTCACAGCTTTCCTCACGGAGAGACGGTTGCTAGGTGATAGCAACAAACACAGCATGGTCGGACCCCGCACGTGGCTGCCCGTTCTATTCGCCTCGGAAAAATTAACTGGATTAACTAAATTGGTGACGTAACATTGATCACTTTGAGGTGTGGGGGTGGTCGGGGGGTACATTTTGTCTCCACCAGGGGAAAAACTAGATGAGCAGAAGCAGGGATAGGGGTAAATAAATAGTATTGTCCCAAAATGTTACACAAAGTTAGACTCAGTTCACGAGATGTCATGTCTCCTCTCGCACACATCACACCGGCGGGCGCAGGGGCCTGTATGGTGCAGCAAAGGTACAACATGGAGCTTGGATGTAAAGAAAAACAGCAACCTTTGAGCAAGTTTGGAGGAAAGTCACGGACCCATGGAACCATTTTTAAACAAATTAGGTAGGTGACCAGCATGTGACTTGTCGAGTGCTGCATTAAGTGCGACCGCGTTGCTCACCTGTGACAATAAATAAAATGGGGACTTGGATGATGAGCAGACACATGGAAACAGACTTCGCCGTGGCGAGAAAAGAGATGATAGTCAGCCTTCAACATCCCTCTTTTTGTTCCAAGCATAGAATTACCCCCTGAGAGCGAGGCAAGCCCTCACAGAGAAAATCACCGTTGTTTCTTAATTCAGATCCATCTGCGATCCAGTTTCGTTCAGAGAAAAAAAACAAACAGTGCAGGTTTGCAGCGGCTCCTGTTGCATTGTTAGTTATTTTTTGTATACATTTCTGCAGTTCAAACAACTCTGAATTGTAGTTGAGAGCACGTCAGTTATAACGGCCCATGTGTTAAAAAGCGTTGTCTTGAAATCGGGCTCGGGCTCATAATTCCAGTTAATGTGTCGGGCCGGGCCGGGCTCGGACACAACGTGCACGGGCTCGGGCAGGGTCGGGCTTGATTTTTTGGGCCCGATCTAAGCTCTAATCACGGGGTAGAGTGCGACACTCCGCGATGAGTGGTGCACGCACCGCTTCTCTCCGCTCCGCTCCCCCTAGCCATCGAACTTTAAATTTTGGCAACATCAAGGCAGCCAATGAAGCTTCCCTGCTCTCCAACAATATAAATAAATAAATAAAAATGTATTAATTTAACTTGTTTTTTTAAAGTAAGTGCTGTAGTATAACTAGCAGGAGACAAGTCATATCTGAGGTAAGTTTGGAGACATTACCTTATTTAATCATAAATTAATAAATGTTTTTGTTGCATCTCTTTTCGGTGTAGTAATTTGTAGATGGCCCTAAGCACTCTTACTGCCCAGTAACAGTAGCAGCAGCAGCAGCAGCAGAGACGAGAAGCCAACAGGCAAGTGTTATTTACATACACTTCTGGTGTACTTACAAACTTTACAATCCATCGTTTTATGAGTACATAACCTATTTGTACTAGTCAAGAAGTTTGGTATCATTTTGGGCATTATTAGTGGGGTAACTTACGAGATACATCACTGGATCCATTAGCCCCTGCGCTAAGCTATCCAGCTGATAACGCTACGCTAACTCTCCAAGTGTTAGACACAGGTGAAAAAAGCTTCTGGGGGGGGTGTTTGGCTCGAGGTCATGGTGCAAAGGACCCTAGGGTGAATTACTCCGAACCAGCACTTTAAAGGTATAGTGTAGGATTTTCTTTTTCCGGGTGGATCATCAAGACTATTGGTCCTCCTGGTTGTCAATCATTCTGGTGATATGTTTACGTAAGGCCATGGTACGTGCACGTCCCTAGCTTTCAGGTGTATGTGTGGTGAGCTTGAGCTACGGTTTCAGCCATTCATTGAAGCATTGAAGCTTTTGGGAGAATATTTCACACGCTGGCGTGCGCTAAAAGCACAGGTTGGGCTTCCCACCGATGCCTCAGTCGTGAAGTTTCTACTCCACAGGTAAAGTTTGGCATGCTATTTGGAGAAATCCATTTAAAATCACTGCTAGTAAAAGTTGATGTAAGCTATGATTAGCGATGCTAGCCCTGGCACAAGTTACGCACGGCGCACACACGGTAAACATCTCAATTTGTGAAAAAGAGCAAATCTTCTTTTGGAAAGTAGGCTTGTATGAGCCATGCCGACAGCAACTTGTAAACAGTGCACTCTCGTGCACACGTTTAATAGGCGTTCCCTCTCGGGAGCAGGTAAAGTGTTGCGCATGTGCATTTTTTCAAAAAGTACAGAGGGCGTTTTTTTTCTAAAATTCGGGAAAATCCTCCACAATACCTTTAAGTAGGGAGGGATGGTTAGGCAACGAAATGTAATGCATGCCCCTACGTTTTTTCTCCTTCTGATAGTTATCAGGAAACGAGGAAGGGACATAGGGTGCTTTTTTTCCCCAGTAAACAAAAAAGTGAGAAAAACAGCATTTTTCCTTTTTTATTGCCCTACCTCTCTAGGACCTGCTCTCACTCTTGTACAAAATAAATGTTTATATGATTTTAAAGTAAAATAAAGTGTATAACCTTTAAATATAATTGGTAGTTATTTTTTAATGTGCCCCCTGGTTAAACACTGCCCCCTCCTTGGCCCCCCTAGTAAAATGTGTCTAGAACCACCACTGCGTCCCGGAGCTCTGTAGCAGCTGAATAAAACCAGCAACTGCTGCTCAGAGTTTATCGTTCTCTGCATAGACTGTTCATGTTACAGCACTTCACTTAGTTTAAAAGACTTATTATTTAGGCTATAATTAATATAGGGTCTAGGGCTACGGTGACCAGATTTCCGGAACTAAAACCGACACACGTTATGCGGCGTGACCGGTAGTGCTTGTGCACGCGACACGCTTTTTAACGGGAACATGTGCCAGCCGGGGCCTCATTTATAAAACCTGTTACGCAAGAAAAAGTTACGCGAAGCAGGGTGAAATTTGCCGTCGCAATATTCCTCGCAAAGTTCGGATTTATAAAGAATTTCCTGCGTAAAAAATGTTCCCAGTTTTCCTCGCAAGAACTCCACCACATCGTGATCGTATTAACGCTCCCAAGAGGTTTTGTAACTGCATTTTAGTGACCTCCAATGGTAACACCAAATATCACATGGATAAAGTTCTCTGGATGCATAGCGCACAGCCTGCATGTGATTCAATCATAATTGAATTTCCTTATTTTCTAAAAAAGTAATTAAAATGATTTATTGAAAATTTTGAGCATTAAACACTTAATGTCCCGCATTCTGGTGAATTTCTATGCACCTATTTCTACCTTTTTCTGAATCAATGTATGCTGCAAATATCTTTATTTAAAGAGAAACAGATTACAATCCAAATATAAAAACATAATGGAATATATTGCAGTAAGGCTGTCAGGCATTCTGTATTGCTTTCAACTATTTATTCTCCTTTGGATGGACTTTTCTAATGATATCTGAGTCAGCACACATGTAGCCTATAGGCATCATTTACTCTTCCCTCCTGTTTTGCGTCTTTTGTTTGTTAAGTAACCTCCTTAATGTGCATATGACAATTATTCACCTCAATGATACATTCATTCAATTTAATTTATTAATAAACCCCTGGACTGTAATATTTCAGATGTTTGAGCAAGATTTACTGCTCTTGTCCAAAACTTTGTGCACATTCAAAATACAGTATATCTGTGTTCTCTGTGATTTGGAGGAGTCGTGATATTTTGAGAAAAATAAAGTGATAATAGGCTATTAGAAGAATAAAGTCACAAGTTATATTTCAGAAAATAATCCACCGGCACCATAGTGCATTACGTAATTGCTCTGCTGATACGGTAGATCTTAGACCTTCTGACAGACACAGAGCCCCGTTTGGGTCTCTGGTCTCTGAATGAGACAAATAGTTTAGCTAGGGAAGTGGCTATACGCTGCTCTACATTGGAGGTGGAAACCCGAAACTACTGCAGAAATACACAGAGCTCAAACGCGACACATCTGCCGCAGCATGGTCACAGCTGAGCGCATCCATAAATCTGAGGCTGCGCTGCATTTTACAGAGAGTGGACACTAAGCGATGTGCAGGTCTGCTTCAGAGCTCTGTGTGTTTGAGTCTGTACCGTACACTGGAAACGTCACGTCACAGGAACTTCAAACTAAATCATTAGTATTGTGCTCCTACACTTTGTGTTGATGGCATCAATGTATTAGACTGATTTGGCTACGTCTCCGTTCGAATACTTCACCGTCGGCTTTACAGCTTTCCTCACGGAGAGACGGTTGCTAGGTGATAGCAACAAACACAGCATGGTCGGACCCCGCACGTGGCTGCCCGTTCTATTCGCCTCGGAAAAATTAACTGGATTAACTAAATTGGTGACGTAACATTGATCACTTTGAGGTGTGGGGGTGGTCGGGGGGTACATTTTGTCTCCACCAGGGGAAAAACTAGATGAGCAGAAGCAGGGATATGTATGTGAGTTCAAGCCCCCAGGGGAAATATTAATGATGTGTCCCTTTTAGAAAACAAATAAAAGACCAGACACTGTTTATGTGACAATATGTCTTTTATTTTTGAATGCTTAGTTGATTATATAGTAAAGGAAATCAGATGAATAAAGAACATAACACATATGTTTTAAGAATAAAAAGGAACCAGTTCATTAAACCAGTGGACTATATGAAATATTAATAGTTATTATGAAGTGCTATTACAGTTGCATTCTCCTCTTGTATCACAGAAAGGTCAGACAAAATATAAACTTTTATTTTCTATCTGGACATTTCGGATGAAAAGATCATCACCACTCATGTCTGGTAGGTTTACCTTTGGACAGAGTCATTCTAGCTGTTTCCAGTCTTTATTCTAAGCTAGGCTAGCTGTTTCCCATGTGTCCAATGTTTATGCTAAGCTAAGCTAATATCTGCTTGACGGAACTTCATATTTACCGTACGTTAAATGTAAAAGATGTGTGACTATTCAAATGTTTTCTGTATTTCGTTTTGTGTTATTTACTGTAGATTAAAAGTCCAATTACTGATTAGTTTTTGTCCAGCTCAGTGAGCCAGTTTCTGTCTAATTCTAAACCCAAATGTGAACTGTTCCCTAACTCTTCAGATTATAAACAAGTGAAAGTGAGTCATCTGTCAGCAGAGAGCTGTTTCTGTCTGCTGAACAAACTGAAAGGGAATCAATGATAGAGATTATAGATGAGCTGGAGAGGCATCATGATGGTGTGGTAGAGTTACACACACAGGTTCATGGAGCACACGAAAGAAACCTTGTTGGCACAAGGCAAGTCGTTCCAGTTTGCTGTAGAGAGAGTTTACAACCAATTACTGATTACATTTAACTTTTATATTAAAAAATGCAACATACAACAAGATCTTTTAAGTATTTTTTACCTCCACCCCAGTTCATGGTAAGACAGAACTCATTTCCACCGAAGTTGTTAGGCTCCCCCGCATTCCAGCTTGCGTAGTCGAATTTGGATCCATCAGACCAGAACCACGTCAACGGCTGGAGGAGAAAGATTGGTTTAAAGTCAAAGTGAAGTCAAGAAGTTTTGTTGTAATACTCATTCAGGCCAAAAGATTTCTTATTTTCTACAACAAGTCATGAGACATGATGCACATTCGCCTAATTATCTAAGAAATCCTATAAATTTAACTGGAATGCCGGTCACATGACAGTTAAATTTAGCTGAGAAAAGGTGACAGTGAGCTGGTACTGTGCGTCATGCAGTGACGACAGTTACATTTAGACACCAAAACAACTAGTTAAGATCAGGATTCAGGACATGAACACTCGTTTACAGGGTGATAGTCTTTTGTTTTCTTCTTAACTTCTTCAGGACATGAACTCTGCTCCCCAGCTTCAAAGCCCTGTGTTTTAGGAGCCAAATATCCCCCCCATACCTCCTCCCTACGAGGATCTTCACGCTCTTATACAGCAGCAGTCAATGTGCTGCTGACAGTAATACATATGTGGAATACATACAGATTACAGAGCTTTACTTTTGACAGCTATATGTAAGATTGCTTCATAGAACAGGCTGAGAGACGGGTGACATCACTTCCTGTGTGGTGATAAAAGTCTCACCTTCACTGCGTCGGTGCCTCCGATCCAAGCAGTTGTCTGTGCACCGGTCATTTGGAAAATGTAGTTTTTGATGAATCCATGTTCTTTATCTGAGTGGATGGAAGCCAGATTCCCACCAGCGGAGATGCAGAAGGCCTAATGGAGACAATATCATCAGTTTAAAATGTTTAGAAAGAAACAAAATCATAATCACATTATTAACAGATCTCAGGGCAGTTTTATAGTCACATGGAACATTTTTATACTCTTAATCAGTAGTGGAAGAAGTATTCAGATCCTTTACTTAAAACTAATAACACACTGTAAAAATACTCTGTTACAGTAAATCTTCTGCAATGAAAATGTTTCTTAAATAAAAGTATGTAAGTATCATTGGTATTTACGGGTGTTCATGTCTCGGGAGAGTTTGATCATTTTCCTAATTATGTGGTATTACTAGTTTTACTGCAGTAAAGTTTTACAGTACATTGGTATTAAGCATACATGTGTTATGATGGATAGAACTGCTGTACCTCTGCATTGGACCAGGAATTTGCCTGGATGTAGAAAGCAAAACAGCGAGAGCCAAACTGAGTCCAACCAGGAGGGCAGCAAGGTTCACCCTGTATGAACAAATAAGCCAAAAACAATCAGACTAGTCTATATCAACAACTGTTCATTTACGGATTGTTCCTCCTCTGTGCTGTGGAGATAGAGCTGGCAATGCAAGACTACAATCAGAGCAACCCAACGAGTCAGAGATACTGTTCTGACCTGTTTATTATAAGTTAGACAAGACTTTAACAGCCTCTAACTCAGCCAGTTAAGAGCTACATTTAGCTTTAGATGTTATATGAATATGGTCCCTGGAGCACAAGTTTTATCAGCCCACAATTTTCAATGCACATTAAAGAGTGCAATTATTATTAACAAACATTTAAAAATTTAAAATATTAACAGTTTATTAAAAGCTGTGTATAATAACAGAAAATGTGATTTTTACTGTATCTATTTTTAATTATTTTTCTTATTTTAGTGATTTATTTCTTAAGAGTGTACTTACATATGCAGTCAACAGTCCGCTGGACAAACAGAGCAACAAAGCAAACGGAAAGACTGACGTCATCTGTGGAAAGAAGTTAAACAAAGTCAACATACGTCAGACAAGGAAAGAATGTCAGACAATTAATGACTGCAATTGATTATTAATGAGCCATTCATCAAATTAAAGTATCCAGATTAGTTAATATCGTATTATAAAATATATACGGTTTAATATTTGATAGATTATGCATTGTCATCCGCTGACGCAACTCTGATTGCCCAGGGGCATCCTTACCAGACGTCTAACTGGGGGATCCTGAGGTGTTCCCAGGCCAGGTTGGAGATATAATCCCTCCACCTAGTCCTGGGTCTTCCCCGAGGCCACCTCCCAGCTGAACGTGCCTGGAACACCTCCCTAGGGAGGCGCCCAGGGGGCATCCTTACCAGATGCACAAACCACCTCAATGAGCTCCAGTCATTACCCAGCCTTCATGACCATAGGTGAGGGTAGAAACTCAAACAGGCTGGTAGATCGAGAACAGATTGTGTATGCAATAGTGCCCCCGCTGAGCCGATTCTCCAGTCAATCTCCCTCTCTGTTGTCCCCTCTTCACGCAAACAAGACTAGAGGAACTTAAACTGCTGCACTTGGGGTAAGGACTCATTCCCTCCCCCAAAAATGTCCTCTCGATTCAGACAAGATTATTTATTAATAAAAGTAAAATAGATGAAATTGTGATAATACATTGAAATATAAATACCTTTGCTGAGGTGGTGATTGGCTGACACAGAGGAGAAGAACAAGCTGATGACTGTCACTGAAAGAAAATGTCACAGATCTGAATAGCATTAAACACTCAATAATAACAAATTAGGTCAAACTTCACCTGATTTACATCATTAATGCATTCACAATCTGCACTCATTTTTATCTTTACTCAACAGAATAAACTCTGCAATCTAGCATCAACAACATTTATACATTTTTCAGGCAAATCTTTCTTTCAATGATAATGATAATACAATGTGAAAACGTCCATTAAACTCACATCTGTAATCTTTGTACTGCCTGGTTTGGTTTGGTTTGGAGGGAAAAGAGAGTCACTTATATACCTTAGAAAGGGGAGTGGTCTTAATCATGATTGACAGTTCATGCAATGACGCAGGTAAAGACTTGATATTTAACAGGGTGTTAAAGTCAGGGTCAGTGATAGGCCTGGTAAACTCGATTCCTTTTAAGGATTTGAGTTTTACTCAGTCTTAGTAGTTTTACTGAGTCTCTCACTAAACTGATCCGGGTTGTGCGAGTCACTTGAGTCAGTATTGCTAAATCGTAGTCCTATTTGCCACCTCATGTAACTGCCCAAAGTAGAGCTATTTAGTCACGGGAAAGAAAGCATTTCGACTTAACTTAGTGTAGCCTAAGCAATATATAGGCTTTCAATGTAGACATTTTTTTTTTTTAAATCGATCAACCTAATTTTGATTTGCTACATCTATACACCAAACCTATAATCTATAAGCATATTATTTCAGAAATTAAAGAATGACTTTTGTTGTGGATTTGCTTTTCACCCTGACTCGAGGAGAGACTTCACTCACTCTACAGATCCACTCATGACAACGTAGCTGGCTGATTCACGCGACTGACTGACTTGTGTACTCAAGAGTCCCATGGTCTCCGAGCTTGAAATGGTTCCGGCTCTGAGTCTGCGGGTCGGGAAGTTCCTATAACCTGTCTCGGACTGTCTCTGCTCACTCAGTCGCTTGAGTTGACATGTGGAGTCGTGGTTGCCTATGAAATTGTAAGTTATAAAGCTTTTGGCAGCTGAGATGGCTAGGACTATTAACAGCTAATGTTGCAATAGGTTTGTGTGTGTGTGCTTTTTTAATTGAATGTATAACTGAACTGATCTGAGTTAATGATACTAGAGACTCATGACTCATGAGTTAATTTAAAGACACGGGTGAAAGATCAGAGCATAACGACTCAAACAGGTTTAGTCAGTGGTGTATGATGGTGTCTGGATGTGATGAACAATGTGTGTTTAACGGTGGACTTCTGCGTTGTGTTTGATTTATTAATCCCACTGTGACACAGGATCTCTTTATGATGATATCAAATGTATTCTCTCTGGGGACAAACACAAATAAACAGACCTCGTTATTCAGCTTCAACAATACTGTTAGAAAAATGATGCTTAGAATGGTTTTGCTTCTTTTTCTCTGTTAAACCATTTGCATCCAAACTTTGTTTGTTTGTTTTAGGATTTCTGTCTTTCATGGGCTAATCATGAAAGCTGAGTGACCTTGCAAAGAGCACAGGCTGTATCCTAAGGGCAGAGCGCATCATGTGGAGGAGATGCGGGGCATGACCGGAGATAAGAAGAAAATCTACTGATTGCATGAACCGAATAACGATCTTGACTCCCAACTCCTTCGAAAAGACACTGTTGTGAAAATCCTTCAGTCATTTTCTGTACTTATGCTTTGAGTGCTATAAACTGACTCTACTTGCAAGTAAACCAGCTTTTAAGATAACTCCAGTGATTTTGTCCATTCTTTGATAAATAATGATCCTAACAAATAAACATATTAACACATATACAAATGAGAAGTTAACTTTGTCTGTCCCAAATTTGAGCTAGCTACACTAACTCTACAAACTTGTAAAACAAAATAGTCATGTAGTGACATTAGGATGTTAAAATTGATACGTAGATAGGTTTGGACAGACAAAACATTGTTGGGAACAAAATAATGCAAAAAATAAATGGGATGAATTCAGATAAATAAATTACACTCACCTCTCCCAAACGGTATTACAAAAAGGGTAGAGGGCAAGGGGCACAAGGGATTCATAATCGCAGAACCACCGAAGAAGAGAGGAATAACATACAGCTCATCAGACGTTTCCTAAAAATAAAGATTGTTCACGAGGCTCGCATCTTGAGTCCGAGCCAAGTCTAAAGTCATGGTGTGCGACTCAAGTGTGACTCGAGTCAGAGTCTTGAACTTGAGTCCCCATCTCTGGTCCAGGGTGGTTGGATGGGTCATAAAACCCAGGACTGTCCCAGGAAAACAAAAGACTAACTAGTCGTTTTGGCGCCTAAACTTAACTTTTGTCGCCACAATCGTTCACTTTTTGTAATGTCTGCCGAAACGACTGGGAGCTTGTGGTGCTCTATAACCCGCTCACAGTCCCCTTTTATCGGGTTAACTGAACCACCAACTACCAGAGCACCATGCGGAGCCCCAATGCGGAGCACCGTTTCCGACATAGCAGAGGTCTGTAGCAGCTAAAAGCATTTACCAACTACTGCTGACCTGACTGAACTGTGAAAAATAGCACTCCAGGGTGTGTTCCCTCTTTGCACGTAACACGTGTAGAAAATCACAATGTTCCCCGTCATTGCAACGTTGGAATAGCCATCTTGGGCCTTTGTACGAGAAGAACAAAGAGCCTTCAAACACACGGTCTCCTGACCGCCATTTTGAAATCTTGCGTGGTTAGCCGACCACTTGAACCCGCTACTCCTACCCCCCTTGTCCTCCTCCAATCCTGCACCTACACACACACACTCACACACACACACACACACACACACACACACACACACACACACACACACAAACACACACATACACACAGAGACACAGACCCACCTCCCCACATGCTTGTTTGTTTCTGCTTTTTGTTGTAGTTTAAAAAATGGTTTATTGGTTTTGATTATCAATTGGTCATTGATGATTTTGAAGTTAAATAAATTCTATTATACTTTAAATAGCAATTGTCTGTGATTTTTTCGCGTATTTGTTGTAATAACAAGCTGATTGAACACAGTCAGTTGCTCAAATTCACCCTTCATTTTGTTCATTTAGAATATACCAGATAAATTAACAGTTTGATTATTGGTCAATTTGGTGAAGTTATTAATACTATATTCATAATTATATTAATATTGATAACACATCTTCTATAATTTGCCAATAATTGAATCTGTACCCTACCAATTCCTAACAGCGGTTTGTGTCCTGTTCTTGTCTCATTTGTCACTGAAACGTAAATTTTGTAACCCCATCCACCATCTTTCCGTAATATTTAATATATGACCGTAACTAGGTGGTTTCACCCTGCACATGACACAAATGACACCAAATTGGTATGCAGAGCATGAAATATCTCAGAGGATGGGATATCCTAACCCAAATACATTGAAATTAGGTGAAAGCCCCAGTCTCTGACTGAGACCAAACAGAGAGACACACACAAATACCACAAAAACGAACAAAACAGCAATTCAGACACAAAACGACCATAAAAAGACACAAAACAACAGCAAAGAGACAAAAAATGAATATGGAGAATTTATATTTTCTTCAACTAACGATGAAAATCTCTGAGTGTCTTTCACAAACCCCCATCATTGCCAAGTGTTTTGAAAGATAAATTAATGAATAAATATAAAGGCTGCCACCCCTGCAGATCTTGATAAACATCAGTTTGAATATCAGACCAACAGATGAACAGATAATGCAGTTCCAACAGCTCTCCACTCAGCACAAACACACCTGGAAGATCAGAACACATATGTAAGGATGCTGTTTGTTGACTTGAGCTCAGCGATCAACACAATACTCCCATACAAACTGATCCAAAAACAGAGCGACTTGGGTTTGAGCAGTTCACTATGCTTCTGGATATCAGACTTTCTGAGCAATACGTCAGGATAGGCAGCCCCACATCCTCAACTCTGATCCTGAACACAGGATCGCCACAGGGATGCATCCTCAGCCCCCTCCTCTACACCCTTTTCACACACCACTCCTCCTGAATTCACGCAATCATGTCCCCCACATTTAACATGTCAGTGCCCTCCGTCCCCACACTTGAAACACATTACTCAGTTTGCGTCAGTTGATTGATAGACTCAAATAGATATAGGCAATAATAATATAACAAAAATGTATACAAAAATATAAAAAGAAAAACTCATTTAAATATCTAATGATAAAGATCAGCGTATATGATAGAATTGTGGCATTAGAATGTGCCTGAGGCCACCAAATTTGGGCTATTACAGCCAAAACATTCTCCAGGGAGGCATGCCCCCAGACCCCCCTACACTAGTTAAATGTTAGCAGGTCTCCCATTGGGCGAGATGCGGCAGTAAAACACTTTGGAACGGTTTATGGAAATGTAGGTGTTTCCATCAGTCATGAATGAAATATAGGCTAGTTGGAATCTAGTGTTCTGCGATTTGGAGAGATAAATGGTAGATGATGTAATAGCTCTGTGTATATATATAATATTTTACAATCCTGCATTTGCTTTGCAATTCCATTGACTGGGGTCGACTTAATAAAATAAACAACAAACCTTACTGGAAAAAGTGAAATTAGGACAGTATAGGCCTATACCTCACTGAGATCATCTCTTGTCTTTAGACCCAAAGGTTGGCAGCTCAAGCCTCCAGGGTAAATATGAATTAGTTGTCCCTTGTAGTAAACAATAACAGGACCAGACACTGTTTATGTGACAATATGTCTTTTATTTTTGAATGCTTAGTTGATTATATTGTGATGGGAAAATTACATTTAAGCATAATTCCTTATATTTTTGTGTTTTATTTGTACTTTAATTCTCTCACAAATGCTGAAAGAGTTTATCTCATTTCCCACATGTAGATTTTGATTCTAACTTTGTGAGACATCCAGTCTGGAACATTATGTGAGCACTGTTAGCCTGAACAGATAGATACAAGGTCACCCTAAAACTATCTCTAGTTGTCCCATGCCAGTTAAGATGTAACTGGGGGGTGAAAGTCGTACAGGGAGGAGGAGGTGAGATGGCTCCAAGATGTCTCTTGTATTTCTCTGATTGTCTTCATGTGTATCAGATTGCCTGTCAAAATTGTAGCGTCATAATAATCCAAGTGCATGTGTGCTGTCACTCTGAAGATGCATATAAGCCTGGTGTTCTTGTTCACTCATTTGAGGGACTGACTCCACACTGGGCTGCGGCCTTTTGTGAAATCATGTTGCTCCTATATTTGCAAATATATATATATCATTAATGAAATACAAAAACCCAACTTGGTTTTAGTCTCAGACTGTCTTATTTGTTTCACTTTACTAAACTTTGAAAACTCTCCCCTGCTGTAAAGGAAACTTCCACTTCCACATCTGTTTTAAGAATAAAAATTAACCATTTCATTAAACCAGTGGACTATATGAATTATTAATAGTTATTATGAACGGTTGCATTCTCCTCTTGTATCACAGAAAGTTATGACAAAATATACACTTTTATTTCCTATCTGAACTTTTTGGATAAAAAGATCATCACCACTCATGTCTGATAGGTTTACGTTTGGCTAGCTGTTTCCAGTATTTATGCTAAACTAAGCCAGCTGTTTCTGACCGTTTCCTGTCTTTAAGCTAAGCTAACGTCTGCACAAAGGAACTTCATATTTAGCATACTCACAAGAGTTGTATCGATCCCTGCTGTCAACCCCCCACCTTCCTTCTCAGAGATAAATCTAATTAGTGTGTTAATATTTTATCAGATGAGTAAATCCAGATCAGTGAGCCAGTTTCTGTCTAATTTTAAACCCAAATGTGAACTGTTCCCTAACTCTTCAGATAATAAACAAGTGAAAGTGAGTCATCTGTCAGCAGAGAGCTGTTTCTGTCTACTGAACAAACTGAAAGTGAATCAATGATAGAGATTATAGATGAGCTGTAGAGGCATCATGATGGTGTGGTAGAGTTACACACACAGGTTCATGGAGCACAAACAAAAAAAGCCTGGTAGGTACTACAAGTTAAGTCGTTCCAGTTCTTTCCTGTAGAGATTTGCCAACCAATGAATTACATTTAATGTCAAACCTTTATAATTGAGACTGCAACATATGACAATATGTTTTACTGATTATTTACCTTCAACGTTCATCTCAAGACACTTCTCCACTCCACCGGTGTTGTCCGGCTGCCCACCATTGAAGATTCTGTAGTTGAATTTGGATCCATCAGTCCACAACCACATGCCCTCCTGGAGGAGAAAGATTGGTTTAAAGTCAAAGTGAAATCACGAGTTCTTGTTGTTGTGATTCTCATTCAGGCCACAAGAGGATCCTCCTTGTTTTCTACCGATCACATGACAGTTAAGGTTAACGGTCTTTATAGTTACATTTAGGTGACTGTTAGCCAGGTACAGAGCACTGTGAAGTGATGGTTCTTTCACAGTTACAGTTGAGATTAGCAGACAGAAAGTGATCGTCATGCAGCGACGACAGTGAAGTTTAGAAAAACCAAAACAACTAGTTAAGATTAGAAAAAAGATGGTGGTTTGGATTAAAACACTTCCGGGACATGGACACCTGTTTCCCCCCCGACCTCCCTCTGAGGATCTTCACACTCTTAAACAGCAGCAGTCAATGTGCTGCTGACAGTAATAAATATGTGGAATACATACAGATTACAGATATTTACTTTTCACAGCTATATGGACGAATGCTTCATGAGAACAGGCTGAGAGACGAGCGACATCACTTCCACTTCCTGTGTGATTTTTTTCATTTTTGTGAGGAAGAATGTTTCACTGAAAAGTATGAAAACATTTCTGCAGGTAACAAGTAAGGAAGATGCTTGAGCGAAATGTAGTGGAGTAAAAGTATAAGTTGTATTAAGGAAATGTAGTGGAGT
This sequence comes from Perca fluviatilis, assembly GCF_010015445.1. Classification (NCBI taxonomy): domain Eukaryota; kingdom Metazoa; phylum Chordata; class Actinopteri; order Perciformes; family Percidae; genus Perca; species Perca fluviatilis. The sequence goes on along the minus strand of NC_053123.1, from coordinate 36,253,036 downwards.
CAAAGTAAAAGTCTCCAGAAATATAAATAAGAATGTAAAGTCTAAAAAATTCTACCTCAGTACAGTCACAAATAGAGGTGTGACGAGATTTCGATCCCACGAGATCTCATCACACGCGTCCACAGCGTGAAGTTCCCTGTGGCGCTGTCTGGAGCAGACCACTCTCTTTCTCTGTTAAAATGAGTCAAAACCTAACTTTACCTTTAATGATATTAATCAAAGAGAAATGTTCTCCCTTCATCCTATAATGGTCATAAATCAATACTAGCCTACTTCTTTGTTTAGTGCTGCAATTAATAAAATGCAGAGGAGGAGAAAAGAGCATCTGTCTTCACAAAAATCATCTGTTGAGTGTTTGATGGAAATGTATTTGTTCTTTAGAACGTAATCACTGTGTTATGGTATTATTTCGCTCTATTTCGGCCAGGGAAGCTGGGTTGGTTTGTTTTGTATTGATAATTTTAAAACTATAACGCTACATCTATCAACATTTATTTAGATGTTATCATGGTATTCATTTCTTTATTTTAATAATATTATTTCAGTCTTATTACCGGTGAAATATTACAGTATTCTGTGAAACAGAAGAGTACGATATTATGAGCAACGCGGGCATTCAGATCAGAGATTGGACAGCGATCAGAGGGTTTTTATTGACAATATCGCTTCAATGTACATAAATTTAGTAAGTGGTCACCAGCAACAACACATTGGTAAGTTATGCACCGTAATAACATTTAAAAACAATTTGCGGAATACTCCGGAAGTGACGTAGTAATTACTGCTCTGCGTCTGTGAAAGATTGCTGCACGTTGTACGTGAATATTTATACAATAAAAAAGTAGTGTTTAATGCTAAGCACTTTGATTTGCCTTTTACAGAAAAATACTATACAAAAGTGTTTAGAAATACAGCCCAATGGCCTGTTTGACTAATTTGCATTTGTGTTGACTGTTGTGAAAAACAAAAAATAAACTATATACAAAGAGAAGCATTTCTTTTATTTTATTTTCCATGCATAGTTATTTAAAAACGCAATTTTATAATTTTGCAGTTGATGAATATTAATAGCAAAGACTAAAGGGAAAAAACATGAGCATATTTATGTGTGTTACTTAGTTTGATTTAACATCACACTGCGTTATTAGTATTTTAAATAAATGACTTTTTTGAAATAACAATATATGGTAGGCCTAACATATTAATTATTATATTCAGAAAATGACCTTCATGTCAATCACCTTGGTTACAGTTGTAATAGCAAATTTACATTTAAGCATGATTCTTTATATTTTTGTATTATTTCTGTTTAAGTTTGTCTCACAATGCTGAAAGGGAGTTTATCTCATTCCCACATGTAGATTCTGATTCTAATTAAGTGAGAATCACAAAGTCTGGAACATAATGTGAGCACTGTTTATCTGAACTGATAAAGGTACAAGGTCACAGTAAACTATCTTCCTCTGCCTATTCACTCCTCCCTTGCCAGTTGAGATGTACAGGTCAGGTGACCTCAGGGTGAAAGTAGGGCAGAGGGGAAAGAACAAAATGGCTCCGAGATGTCTCTTGTGTTTTTCAATTGTCTTCATGTGTATCAGATTGCCTGTGAGAAATGTAGAAACTTTTCCACACTGGGCTGCTGTCTTTTGTGAAATTAATGTACAAAAGAGCACACATCACGCCTGTTTTAGCAGCTCTTCACTGGTTACCAGTCCAGTATAGAATTCAATTTAAAATCCTGGTCATTACTTTCAGAGCCTTGCACGGTCAGGTTCCTTCATACATCTCTGATTTGATACAGCTACATACCCCCACCCGTAGTCTGAGATCATTAGGTCAGATGCTATTAATGGTTCCCCGCACTAATTTTAAAACTAGAGGTGATCGGTCATTCCAAGCAGTGGCTCCTAGGCTGTGGAATGACTTGCCTCTCTCGCTACGTTGTGTGGATTCTGTCGAATCTTTTAAGGGGCAGCTGAAGACTCTGCTGTTCAAGCAGGCTTTTGCTTAGTCGATGGGTTTTTTATGGTTGTTTGTTATATTTTCTGTTTGTATTTCACTGTGCTCGTATTGTGACTTCTTGTGTTGAATTGCATTTCGTTGTGAAGCACTTTGTGATTTTTATCTGTGAAATGTGCTATACAAATAAATTTTACTTACTTACTTACTTACTTACTTAATGTTCTTCCGGTATTTGCAAATATGTTTTTAATAAAATACAAAAACATAACTTGGTTTAGTTTGCAATTGTCTTTATTTAGTTTCACTCTTTAACTTTCTAAGTACACTCCTGCTACACAGAAACTTCCATAACAATTTGGCCCCCCAGATGGGGCCGGTTGGAAGCAGGGAGAGAACTCGGTGGGTTGCTGATGACTTGCTATCCAGGTATCAAAGATCGCCTGCCTCATACCTGGCCTAAAAAGCATTCAGAGAGAGAGGATCAGAACCACGGAGGACTCCATGGAGGACTCCACTGATTCCACACCGATCCAACGATCAAGGAAGCAATTTCAAGCAGCAGGGTAAGATCAAAATTAATGATTTAATTTGAAAGTGATTTGAATTGGTTAATGAATGTTTCATAAACAAATACTGACGTTGTAAACTGAGTAGATTGATCACCTTTTGGGATTTTTGTATAATGATTTGGGTAATTACATTCATGATCATTCTAGTGGTATTTCTGAACAAATAACAGGTACATTTGAGGATCTCTCCAACACAGGTGTGATATTATATTTCTGGATAAAATCTCAAGGTAAACAGTCAAGAGAACTGTTCAGATTTGTGCACGGGTTTGCTGAAAGTAACTTGGCCTTATAGGGACGGCTATTCGTAAAGATAAAGAAGTACTTCTCTCTTTTTGGTAATGGGGAATAACAGATCTAAATCCCACATTCCTACGGGAGCCGTGGTGGACGAGATGATAAAGAAATATGATTCAGAATGTCTAGAGTGTCTGCCGTATTGGTCGACAAATATTTATTAACTATGGACAAATTGAAAATGTTGGAATAAGATTTAGTAGAACAAGAAGGAAAACTAATGAAAAAAGACAAAATTAAGAGAGAGGATTTAAAGCTACTGAGTACAGGAAAAACAAAGAATGTTTTAACATATAGATAAAAGAGGTAGTGATTCAGGGAAAGAATGCAAAAACACACATACACCAATAACCTCCTCATCAGTTCTACAACCTAACCAAAGCCCATGTTCTGAGCTTTCTCTAAAAACCAGGAAGACGAGCTGGAAAAACAGAGGGACGAAGAGAACACAGACTCAACTCGCCAGCATCCGCCACACCTGCATCGGGTGGAAAGACCAACGAGTGCACGGAGAAAACCATGTTTGAAGCGTTTGTCTGCATGTTACAACAGGCTGGTGGGCAACATATGGAGCGCAGACCGAAAAGGCCACGGGCACAAATGGCGTGGTCGAGGAAGAGGAGGCCGAGGTGGGTACTGTGGCCAAAATGATGAGCCCTACAACCCAGACCAGTGTTGGTACTGCATGGACTTTGGACATTGGGTATGTAACTGGCCGAAGAAAAAGGAAAAACCACCTCAGACAGAGAACAGCACTAGTCCCTCTGTTTGACTGAGTCCAACAGCTGATGAGGAAGGTACTGCTATCACACACTCACTCTCTTTATGCAATGAAGAAATGCTTGGCACTGATACACTGTTTTTGTTGTTAGGGACAATTGATAGTTCAGAAAGTTCTGAAAAAGAATCTAAAAAGTTAAACCAACTTAGAGTATTTTATCTTCTGAAGCCTACAAGAAAAAGCCTACTAACTGAGTGTAAAGTTAAAGGGGTTCCACTCACTGTTTTTTGTTGACTCTGGTGCTACAAACTTGATTATTAGAGCTAAAGATTTGACACCGATGCTTAGTGGTCATTTTATTTGGTCAATTAGAGCTACAGGTCAAGCAGTAAAAGAACAGTTATCTGTTCCTTTCTTCATGTACATGGGAAACTGAAGACAGCTCAGTAGTTTTTGGTGTCTGATTCATGTCCACTTATTTGGCTTGGTTGTCATTTAATGTGCACTTTAACATTGGTTTAACCTCAACACCTGATGGATTGAGAATTTCTCATAATGATGCATCTGACATAACCACATTTGTTAATTATAGTGTGGCTAAAATGACCTCACTGAGGCGGTGTCTAATCAGCCCTGCCTCTGATTGGATGAAACCTGACAACCTGCATTACACAGCTCATGTTACTACAGGGCCTGATGAAGAATGCTCAAAACGGTTCTTCAGAGACATAATGACAGTTTGACAACCTCACATCTGATTTGTAGCTGCATGCTTGACTGACAACCAATATCGTTCTTTTCTTTTAAGTGCTCACCTTGTGTGTTTTTTCTCCCTCTCTCAAGGCTGCATCTGCTTTTTTTCTGACTGTAAAACGTCTTACTGTAGAAGGCTATGAAGCTAAAAAAAAATGATAAAAAATAAAAAAAAATCTTCAGTTTGTTCAACAGGAACGTTTTTTGTTTTTTTTCAGGGTCATGTGATCACAATTGCCGGCAAAAATCCATCTCACCCAAACATATAGTAGCTAACTGGAACTTTCCCAAACATATCATTTGAAAAAGTCTTGTCCTTTTGGACATATGCTCATATTACAGAAAGTTTATTTCTATTCATGCAATTATGGAAGCTCCATTGAGCTCCCTGATCCATGGTAAGGGTCTCAGTTCACGTCAAAAGAGCTCTTGGATGCCCGAAGCTAATGAAGTGTTAGTGAATATGAAACTGACTCTGCAGTCTTCCCCGACGCTGGGACTGCCAGATCCCTAAAAACTGTTCAAGCAGACCGTTGACAAGCACAAGAGCTGCATGACCTCTGTGTTGCTGCAACATAACGGCAACAAACTCCGTCCGGTTGCAAATTTCTCTGCTAAATTTGATTCTGCCTGCGAAGCATTAAATAAATCCTGTTCCACATTTTGTGTGACACATTTTGTGGGAACAAAAACTCAATCTATCTGTGGCCAGGTACCTTAGATATTACTACTCTGTTAGATTGCCAAATGTCACTCTAACAGATGCACTGTTCTTAACCCTGATTTTTCTTCTCCACACACCAGATGACAGAGAGGAACAATTGTGTTGCAGAGCTACAGGGGGTCTGAATACCACGACCTGACCTCTCTGACACACCTCTCACTAACCCTGATCTCATTTTTTATTTTGACAGTTCTTCTTCCAGAGACTCCAGCACTGGCCTGAACCGTGTGGCCTTCTCTGTTGTACCTGATTCTGATGCTATCTGATCTGGACCTCTGCCATTTCATCTCTCAGTACAAGCAGTAGAGCTCATTTTCCTAACAGAAGGCTATCCAGCCTTTTCTTTCCTCATTTTGCAAAGTTGACACATGGGTTAAAACCATGTGTAAAAGGGGGAATGATTAGTATGATGGAAATACAATTGAGGGAAAAACAATTGTTTCACAATAAATGTCAAATTAGAAGTACTTAGGTTTGCTCTATAGGCCTAAAAACTTTAATTCATAATGATTTTTATAACTTTGTGTTGCAAACTAAAGATACAAATAAAATAAACAACATATTTTTGTTTAATTGGTCTCAGTGTATTGGTTATATTGAAACCAATACAGGTTGATATGAGATTTCAGCCTGAAAATATTTAATATCTGGTTACTACTCTGGTTTTTGGGTTGCTATATCACAAATTGTTTACAACTAAATTATCAATTGATATTGATGTTGAAAAATTTTATTTTGGTAATTAGCTTTTCTTTTAAAGAAATTATTCATTGAAGTTTTTTTGCTTTTATACAGGTTATGAAACCACTAAACAGATTATTTATATATGCTGCGTTGTTGAGCCATGAGCTTTTGTCGTGACTCAACAGGAAGGATAGTAGCACTAATAAATAAGGTGTTTAATAAATAAGGTGTTCAAATAATATGTTTTAAATTTGAAACTACTCTAAAGAAAATTTTGTTTTGTTTTGATTGACTTTCACTATTTGCAGAAACACAACCCTTCAAGTAATCTAAAAGATAACAATTTAAAAACCAATGTTTCCTTTACATAACAATTTGGATGGACTTTATCGAGTTAAACAAGCTTGAGGGAAAGAAATGCTGTTTTATTATTATTGATTTTGACTAAAATTAGTAGAAGTTTTTCCAAGTGATAATATTGATAAAAGAACAAATAATGCTTTTTGGAGTTCTGTTTTGTGCCACACAGTGCCTTGTGTGTGTTAGTCGGGTCTATCTCACTCCCCCTACAAACTGCAGGACCGGTGAAAAACTGTACCAGAAGGTCGACCATCACAGCACCTCAGACCACAGCACAGCTAGACACGATAAAGGATCGTAGTCTGGCTACAGTTCTCGGCCCAGAGGGAAAGGGATGGTGGACCAGTGCTAGGCATCTGGTTGTGACTTCAGCATCTGGAGATGCACTATGCCAAACCAAAGAGCCAGCAGCACCCCTAATACATCACACCAGGCATTATCATGGTTCGAGTCATATTTACAGGGTCGAGAACAATGTGTAGTTATTGATTATGTAAAGTCTTCCCCATGTAAAATCACGACCGGAATCCCGCAGGGAACCATACTGGGGCCTGTTCTCTTCAGCCTGTATGTGAACGAGCTGCTTGAAATATGTCCTGAAGTTGGCATTCAGATGTATGCCGATGATACTGTGGTTTATGTGTCCGGCAAGAGCCCTGTTGTTATCGGCAGTACATTGACTAAAAGTCTTGAGAAAGTGTCTGATTGGCTAAACAAATCATGTTTAACACTTAATCTGAGTAAAACTAAATCTATGTGTTTTTCTATAACAAGAAAGCGGATAATGAATAACCTTAACATTAAAATGAATGGTGAACTCATCAATCAAATAGAAGAAGAAAAATATTTGGGAGTGATTTTAGATTCTCAGCTAAATTACAAAAGTCATATTAAAACCATCTCAAGATAAATGAAGGCCAGTATGAATTGTTTCAGATTGACGTCTATCTGGAGGTATGGGACAACGGCCAGCAGATGGACTGAGAGAAGGAGGGGGGGGGACTAGAGACCGTCCTGACCTGACACATCTGACGCAAGTTAAGTAGCACATAGACTCAGATTCTCAAAATACACCCACTATTAGAAGATAATTAGAAGTACTTATTTTTACTTTTAAGATAAGTATTCAGTTGGTGTGTCAGGAAATGTTTAGAGTACATTTCACTGTTCAAATTTGAATTGGATTGATGAAGAGTTGATAAAAATGATGCATTCAAAGACTTCTTATTTTTTGCAGTTGCTGCATCTTTCCTGGTGACCTGTGGAAGTTGTGTGAGGTTTAGTGCTGAGATGGTTTGAAACCATGATAATTAAATGTATCAACAACTTTAACATGAGATATGATTAAGACTAACATCTAAATGAAAATGGTTAATGATGTATATTATGATTAATATACTAAGACAATGGTATACACATAATTCATTTAATATTTACTCTCATATTATGCTTATTGAAGTTACAACACGTTTAATCATTAAAATATATTGTATTTTTGATGATGCAAAAGTAATTCAGAAGGGAAGTTAAAGATAAAACTTACACGAAAAGTAAGATATAATATAAGTTAAAGATAAATCTTATAAACAGTAAAAGATAATACCTTTATACTATAAAGATAATAAACTATAATATAATATACTTTGTATATAAAAGGGATAACAATTCAGTCAGGAAAAGCTTAGAGGAAACAAGAGCTTTAGAGAGATAGAGAAGTGCACTGGATGACAGTCTATGAGAGACTGGCTCAGGTTACAGCAGGCGTGTCCAGAGGAGGAGTCTGCCACAAGACCTTCTGTCTCTGAGCTTTCAGCACACCAACATCAAAACTGGAATTGACTCAAATGCTTCGTAGGAAAAAAATGAGAAAAAACAAGAGGTTGCGTTCCAGGCCAGTTCCTGCTGGTGCCCAGAGATGGGAAGTAACGAAGTACAAATACTTCGTTACTGTACTTAAGTAGATTTTTCGGATATTTCTACTTTACTTTACTATTTTTTTTTGTGGCAACTTTTTACTTTTACTCCTTACATTTTAACACGAATATCGGTACTTTCTACTCCTTACATTTTTAAAATTGGCTTGTTACTTTAGTTTTGTACAAGAGGTCGTAATGTCGCTTGCGCCACACAGAAAAAAGTGAGAAAAAAGAAAGAGAGACTGCTGTCCGGAGGATAATCAGTTGAGATCGTGTGTGTGCGTCCTTGAGAACTGTAAGTAGTATAACTTATGTTGTCAGTTCATTTAAGCCTGATGTTGTATTGGTCTATAGTTCCTGCACAGTTAAAGTAGGTTAGCTAGTGATTTAGTTGTTTGTGTTCTTCACCTGTTAGCTAGGTTTTCACGTTGCTTGTAAAGCATCAAAAGAAAGAAGTTGTCTCTGTCCGTGTTTTACAGACACACCTGGGGGAGGGGGCGAAGTTTGAAACCAGCATCAGCTTTAAATCCAGTCCTAATCTAGTCCTCACTAGCAAGTTTCAAATAATTTCACTGGAGTTACCGTTATTATTTTTCACTTGATCAATACCGAATTCAATCTAATTGGATGCGAATATACTGTAGGCTACGTTGCGTACGAACGCACCACTACAAGACGACTCGACAGATTCGGGCCGCATTCTGCATTCATTTGCAGCAAATAATTGCAGCTTGATGGCGGTAACGTTAGCACTAGTAGTATGGACGGGCGACATGATTGAAAATAAAGAAAACAGAGATCCCAGAGATTAGGCAGACAAGCAGCAAGACATTCCCAATCATCCCTGGCCTTATCTGAGAGAGATGTTTGAGATAGGCTAGGAGGCATCAAGTATGACTCCTGGCCAATGTGCTGTGTAACTCTAAAAGTATGGGGAACTTCTTAATTAATCTATGTTTAGTAATTCATATTGTATCCTTTATTTTCTTTCTATATTTGAGCACACACACATACATGTAGATTCCTTTAAATGTTAAGGGGACGATTAAAAAAGAGAAACTGGATCTGTGAATTCTCACAGAATCACAATTTAATTCATATCTTGCTACTCAGTCAGAATCTTATTTAGCTGGAGTCCCAGTCTCTGTCACAATAATCATATATGTGATGTTTGGCAGACATCCATTTAAAATGTAGACAATGGCATATAAAGAGCCTGGTTTTTATGTCCACTGAAGTTTCTCATCTTACACTCTAGTAACGTGTGTGGTCCAGGTAGCTTTGCATAAAAAGTGGTTGTCATTCGCAAGGCTACTTTTACTTTTATACTTTAAGTACATTTCAAAGCCTGTACTTTCTTACTTTTACTTAAGTAAAGAAGTTAAATCAGTACTTCTACTTTTACCAGAGTATTTTTTAACACAAGTATCTGTACTTCTACTTAAGTACGGGAAGTGAGTACTTTTGCCATCTCTGTTTCTAGGTAATCACGCAGTTTAATGCAAGCTTTAAATTCACACAAGTAACACTTATGCAGTCTTTTTATTTCTAGGGAACCTTTTTTTGTGATAGGGAACATTTCAGCTAAAACAACATAAGAGCTACTAAAGCTTTGTATTTATGTCTATGTTTGGTGAAAGCATCATCTCTGTGATGTGTCACCATTTTGTCACAAACTTTATTTTATTTTTATTTATTATTTTTAAATTACAGGCCTGCTGGGCTGCTCTTTCACAGAGAAAAAAAGATACCCCTGAACATACACACTTTCAAGTGTATGTATGTTTTCAGTATAGAAAAACATGTTTTTTTTCTGATAAAACTGTCAGTACAAAAACATCATCTTCTCTTTCAGTTTAGGAAAAAAAGTAATCATTTCAGTTTAGTGTCATTCATGTTTGATCCCTGTATAACATCTCTTGTCTCTATGACAGTATTATTTAGGCAAGAAATTAAACAACAGATTATCTGAAAAGACAGGACTATCTACAGTTCATCAAATAATCCCAGCTACATTTCCAGGGAAACATGTAAAGTGTAATCATAGGACAGAGAAAGATAACATTTGACAAACTATGTGAAACCTGATGGGTTAGGGCAATTTAAATCAGATTTTTCATTCATTAACATAGCATGGAGATTAGTTGTAAAGTATAATGAAATATGATAATAAATAAAAATTATTCATAATGTAACATCATGTGTTTTTACTGATTTTTTACAATAAGTGATTTGATTTGGACTGGTCAAAAAAAATGACAAGAGACAATGGCCTGGGGAAAACTTCAGTAACAGTCAAAGCTAACAACAGGGTGGGTGGGGGATGTTGAGAGGTTAAGTGATGGAGTGGAGCAGTAACAGATGTGTAATTGCAGATGAATTTTCTGTAGAAATGAACATCACCCAGGAACCTCTGCATCATTCAGATAGACAAAGACACATTCGGTTACCGTGTCGCTAAGGTTTTTAAGCCTGCAGGGCATTGATCAGAGTCAGAGACAGAACCAGATACTCTCAACGGCCACTGGGGGTGTAAAGACTATTTTTCAAGTGTGCCAACATTTCACCAAGTGATGACCGTTTCTGAGGTGTGAAGCTGTATTTAGTCCATGAAAAAACACAGTCCTCTCATTCATTTGGCGACTCTGTTACAGTTTTTTACGATTGTTTACACACTAAAATAAAACACAACAATTGTCCACACAATTTGCAAAATTCTACTCCAATGAGCAAAACACCTCCACAGATTTGCACATTACACACAATGTCTGCTTCACCCTTTTTGCAAAACATTACTCAGTGATTTGTAAAACACTACACACATTTTCACACCTTAGACACAGATAAGGATTGTGAGGTTACTTCCTTGTCATTACAAAGCCCCGGATTGCCAATGACCACACTGATGAACGAATTGAATAAACACATCCACCAGGTGTGGAAGCACACATGTGCTAATTTGAAAACGCATCACTCAGGTGTGCTATCCTGTCTTGTTGCTTTTACAGTAGTTTTTCTTCAGAGTCAAAGTGTATGTACTTCATGCAGTAATTTTTATTTGTCTACAGATTTTATTTGTTTCATTGATTTTATTGTTGGTTGATTACTGTAACTGATTATGGTAAGAAATACTGTAAGTATTGAAATAAATACTTGAAATATTCACTCTGCAGCATCAGTGTTGTGCAGTGCTTGGTAAGTTTATAGTAGGCCTATTTGTGTACATTCTCCCTATATCTCAAACTAATCATGAAGAATGTTGTGGGTTTGTCACTATTTTTTGTCATCTAAATTATCCCTTACATAACAATGTCTGGCCAAAAATCTAGCACATGCTATTTACTAAAATTAGTTTTTTTACAAATGTGTTTTTTTATTTATCATAGCAGTGTGAAACTGGCTGCAATAGTGTCTGATCATTGAGGACTGTGTTGGTTAAATGAAAACTAATAGCATTTTCACAAATATGTGTATATGTTTTGACTGAAGTGTGTCATTTTGCAAACAATCTAGGAATTATACAAATTGAGTGTGGTGTTTGGATAATTGTGATTATATTTTGAATAAAAGAACCCGGTTTTCAAAATTGCATGTAAACAATTGAAAAAAACTGTAAAGTAGCAGGGCTTCAGTTATCAGGCTCCTCTCCTATGGAACCAGCTCCCAATCTGGGTTCGGGGGGCAGAAACTGTTAACCTGACTCCACCAGATTGATTGCTTTGCATTTGCTCGGCATATCCATCTGGGAGCTTTCCGTTGGAGAACTCTTGGGAAGGGGCGAAAATACTGGTTAGCTGATTGGATGAACCATCTGTCTATCACCTATGTTGGTGTTAGACGGGCCAAATCAACCAATCAGATCCACGAAGTGTATGAAAATACAACCACAAGCCCACCCCTGCTGCTGCAGGCAAAGCATAGCTCGTTAGCTCCTGCAAGCAAGCAACATGTCAGTAAAGGATATTTGCCGTTTGTGTAACGAGAATTTAGGAATAAAAGGCACCATTTCAGATTCCCGGTCCATATTCCAAAAGAAGGATCCAAGAGAAAAAAGCATTAGCGAGCGGCTAACAGAATTGGGGCTACCACTGTCTGAAAATACTGGTTAGCTGATTGGATAAACCATCTGTCTATCACCACCTAAACCCACCTCAAAACCAACGCTGATTGGCCCGGTCGTTTGGCTAACGGCTCCAAATTTTCTCTATCTCAAGATGCCAGACTGATCTGCGAGTGGAAAACTGGAGCTCGCGAGATCAGGACGGTCTCACGAGGCTAAGAAACTGTCACCGCATTTAAGAATGAACTTAAAACTCTCCTATTTAATAAAGCTTATAGGGAGTGTGGAGTTGCAGCGGCAACCAATGTCAATGCCCGTTCTAGATGGATTTTGAATTAACAAAATATCTGTTTTCTTAACAAGCACGCTTCGATGGTTTTGTTTTGAAGGATAAAGTTACTATAGATTAAAAGTATGTAATGCAGGACTCGGTCGAGACAAGTCTGAGTCCAATTACCAATGACTGAAAGTCTGAGGCAATAGAAAAATGTCTGGAGTCCAGACTCTAGTCCAGCCTCGACTTTTGATGCCTTGTTAGCCTGGAAAAAACATGGCTAACAGTCCTGGTTTGCGCCCGACATCTGAGGTTGCTGCAGCTTTATCCTCCTGTGCCGCTTGTTCTGTGGCCATGGCACCCTTATCCTGACACCGGCCATCCACACGCAGCCATTCCCAGAGCCAAGGTTGCCAACATGCTGGAGAAACTTGTGGACCTTCTACCCTCACTCTCGACCTCCATTGCACTTATTTTGGTTCATCGTGGAACTAATGATACATTTCATCATGAAAGTGAACACACAGAAACAAGATTTTAACCTTCTTCCGAAGTTATGGATCTGATTTGCGGACTTCCCTTAACCCCCTTGATCTAACATGCCAGAGGCTGTTCACCTTGGAGACCTGCTGCGGATATGGGTACGGCCTGGCGCAAGATTTACACCTTCTCCCCCGGATTTTCAAGGGCCAGCGAGAGCCACCGCATCGCAGCAGACTCGCTGTGTGTGAGCCAGACTGAGTGAATCAGGGACGTAGCTAAGTATTTGAGGGGCAGGGGGCTAATTCAATTTCAATTCAATTTTATTTATAGTATCAAAATCATAAGAATTATCTCGAGACACTTTACAGATAGTGGGTCTAGACCACACTCTATAATTTACAAAGCCCCAACAATTACAGTAATTCCCTCAAGAGCAAGCATTAGCAGTAGCTATTGCGACAGTGGCGAGGAAAAACTCCCTTTTAGGAAGAAACCTCGGCAGACCCAGACTCTTGGTAGGCGGTGTCTGACGGGGCCGGTTGGGGGTGTGATGAACAGTGGCGATAATAGTCACATTAAAGATAGTGGAACAGGGACTTCGAAGGTAGTTGTTGTAGTTCATGTCATAGCAGGGCACATCGTGTCATACTGAGTAGTGCAGTCTCCTATACCGGATCCTGACTACTCTGTGCGTATGAACATCACAGCAGGATGTTGCGGGATGAAACGTGGCGCTGCAGAGCATGGGTGGATGCGGCGGACGCAGCAGGATGCAGCTGGACATTGCAGGGAATCGCAGAGCATAGCTCTGCGAAGAAGAAACATAAGGACTCCGGGGAGTAAACTCCCCAGAGCTAGGTTAGTAACAAGCAGTTCTGGGACAGGATGGATACAAAAGGAAACAAATGAAACATTGATGAGAGGTTGTACTGGCCTGCCTCCCTCTACTCTCACTATATTATTGATTATATGATAAACAAATCGTCATGACGAAGCGGGTAAGCAGGGGGCCCAGGTTAGGGCGGACGCTGCAACTCCTTAACTATAAGCTTTATCAAAGAGGAGAGTTTTCAGTTTACTCTTAAATGTGGTGCCGGTGTCTGCCCCCGAACCCAGACTGGGAGCTGGTTCCACAGGAGAGGAGCCTGATAACTGAAGGCTCTGGCTCCCATTCTACTTTTAGAGACTCTAGGAACCACAAGTAACTCTGCATTCTGGGAGCGCAGTGCTCTAGTGGGACAATAAGGTACTAAGAGCTGTTCTAGATAGGATGGTGCTTGACCATTTAGGGCTTTGTAGGTCAGGAGAAGGAATTTAAAGTCAATCCTGAATTTTACAGGAAGCCAATGCAGAGAAGCTAATACAGGAGAAATATGATCTCTTTTCTTAGTTCTCGTCAGAACACGTGCTGCAGCATTCTGGATCAGCTTGAGAGTCTTAAGGGACTTATTTGAGCAACCTGACAGTAGGGAATTACAATAGTCCAGCCTGGAAGTAACGAATGCATGGACTAGTTTTTCAGCATCGTTTTGAGACAGGATATTCCTAATTTTGGCAATGTTACGAAGATGAAAAAAGGTTGTTCTCGATGTTTGTTTTAGATGGGCGTTAAAGGATATATCCTGATCAAAAATAACTCCTAGATTTCTGACAGTAGTGCTGGAGGCCAGGACAACACCGTCCAGAGTAGCTATATCTTTAGATAATGAAGTTCGGAGGTGTTTAGGGCCCAGCACAATAACTTCAGTTTTGTTACAGTTTAACATCAGAAAATTATAGGTCATCCAGGATTTTATATCTTTAATACATGCTTGAAGTTTAGCTAACTGACTGGTTTCGTCTGGTTTGATTGATAAGTATAATTGGGTGTCGTCCGCATAGCAGTGATAGTTAATTGAGTGTTTCCTAATGATATTACCAAGAGGAAGCATATATAAGGAGAATAAAATTGGTCCAAGCACTGAGCCTTGTGGAACGCCATGGTTAACTTTTGCGTACTTAGAGGATTTATCATTAACATTAACAAATTGAGATCAATCAGAGAAATAAGACTTAAACCAGCTTATTGCGATTCCTTTAATTCCGACTAAGTGTTCCAATCTCTGTAACAGGATTTAATGGTCAATAGTGTCAAATGCAGCACTAAGATCTAGTAAGACAAGGATGGAGACAAGTCCTTTGTCTGCAGCAGTTAGAACATTGTTAGTAATTTTCACCAGTGCCGTCTCTGTGCTATGATTCTTTCTAAATCCTGATTGAAAGTCTTCAAATAAACTGTTGCTATGGAGAAAATCACATAACTGATTAGCAACTACCTTCTCAAGGATCTTGGAGAGAAAGGGAAGGTTAGATATAGGTCTATAGTTTGCTAAGACCTCAGGATCGAGGGTGGGTTTTTTCAGAAGAGGTTTTATCACAGCGACTTTAAATGACTGCGGTACATAACCTGTTAATAGAGACATATTGATCATATCTAGTAGTGAAGTGTTAACCACGGGTAATGCTTCTTTGACTACGTTTACAAGCTGTCAATTTTCGGGTTATGGTCGGGTTAAGGTCACTATTCGGGTTTCTGAAACATTCGGAATAACCCGTTTACATGCGTGAGCAGAGAGAGTTACTCCTGTATACATGGCATTTGTAATCAAATGGCAATATCCGCGTACGCGGGCGGCCCAACGGTTAGCGTCTGGACGTAGCCTACGGACAACCTTAAGACGCAATAACTTTTCGGTCACCTTCTTATAAATCTCACTATCTCGGTACTTTCTGCCGTCAACAAAAGACATTATATTCATGGTTTTCACCACACTAATGAAGAAATTGGTTTCCTCCTCGCTCCAAAAGTGTGGTGCTGTGCTGCGTCTCGCCATGTTTACCTCTACTTCTTGTTTACTTCCGGTATACTGCGCGCAGGATTTCTGCATTGACATATATATATAACTATATTATTATAGTATATAATTATTATTATAACTATGTTTTCTGGCGCATACAAGAAGTTTCTCTACTCAAAAGACCAAGATTCCTTGCGAATAGAACATGTGATAGAACACAAATCAGTGTTCCTTTTGATGGAGATATGCCGATACGTGTTTAAATTACCAAAATTTCGGGTTAGAAAAGGGGTAACCCAGGTAGCATATTCGGGTTTTTAAAAACCGGAATATGAGCATATTCGGGTTTTTGCCGGTGTTTACATGGCCGTGCGCGACCGGGTTATTGCTAATATTCCGGTTTTGAACGGGTTATTGGCTGTATGTAAACGTAGTCATTGAGTAGCCTCGTTGGGATGGGGTCTAAGAGACAGGTAGATGGCTTTGCTGAAGATACCTTTACCATTAGTTGTTGAAGGTCTATAGGATAAAAGCAGTCTAAGTATATGTCAGGTCTAGTTGTTCTTTCTAGTAGTCCTGCGTTGAAAGGTGAACCGTTAGAAGTTGAGGGCAAAAGGTGATGAATTTTATCTCTAATTGTTATAATTTTATCATTAAAGAAGCTCATGAAGTCATCACTACTCAATGCTAGAGGAATTGATGGCTCAGTAGAGCTCTGACTCTCTGTCAGCCTGGCTACAGTGCTGAAAAGAAACCTTGGGTTGTTCTTGTTTTCTTCTATTAATGATGAGTAATAGTCTGATCTGGCATGTATGAGGGCCTTCCTATAGGTTTTCAGACTGTCTTGCCAGTCCAAACGAGACTCTTCCAGTTTGGTGGAGCGCCATTTACTTTCAAGTTTTCGCGAGTTTTGCTTTAATTTACGAGTTTGGGAGTTATACCAAGGTGCTAGTTTCCTTTGCTTCATCTTCTTCATTTTGAGTGGAGCTACAGAGTCTAAAGTAGTCCGTAGGCAGGCCGTAACACCATCTACACAAGTGTCTATTTGAGAGGGACTAAAGTTTACATAAAGGTCCTCTGTTGTATTAAAACAAGGTAATGAGTTTAGTGCTGTTGGAATGTCTTCCTTAAATTGAGCTATAGCACTGTCAGATAGGCATCTAGTATAGAAGCTTTTATCTAATTTCGTATAATCGGGTATTAAGAATTCGAAAGTCATTAAGAAGTGGTCTGATAATAAAGGATTTTGCGGGAATACTAATACATCTTCAATTTTGATACCATATGCCAGCACGAGGTTGAGGGTGTGGTTAAAACAGTCCGTGGCCTCATGCACACTCTGACTGAAGCCAATAGAATCTAGTAGTGAGTTGAAAGCAGTACTAAGGCTATTGCTGTCAACGTCCAAATGGATATTAAAATCACCTACAATAAGTACTTTGTCTGATTTAAGGACTACACATGATAAAAACTCTGAGAATTCAGATAAAAATTCAGAATACGGACCTGGAGCTCGGTAGACAACAACAAATATAATTGGCTGTACTGATTTCCGTGTTGGATGTTGAAGATTAAGAACAAGGCTTTCAAAAGAGCTATAATTTAGTTTAGGTTTAGGGTTAATTAACAGGCTTGAATCAAATATGGTTGCAACTCCCCCTCCTCGGCCTGAGCCTCTAGGAATTTGAGTATTAATATGACTGGGAGGAGTCGCTTCATTTAGACTAACATATTCTCCATGGCCCAGCCAGGTTTCAGTAAGACAGAATAGATCAATTTGATTATCAGATATCAATTTGTTTACTAGTACTGCTTTAGAAGACAGAGATCTGATATTTAGTAATCCACATCTAATTTTCCTATCCTTTTCTATCATTGCAGTGGTAGTTTTAATTCCAATTAGGTTGTTAAGTATTGCCCCTCTCTTGGTTACCTTTGATCTAACTGATCTGAGTCGAGGAACAGACACCGTCTCATTTTTTGGGACAGGCTGTGGCTGACGTGAATTGGATGCTAAATTGACTATATTTGCAGTCAACTTCTTATTACTTAGGGGATTCACCACTTTGTATGGTCTGTTGCTGATTATAATGGGAATAGTACTAGTACTCAGGCCAGCTGACAGTCTTGCCTGGGCCCGGGACGAGATAAGCTTAGATGGGCCCCCCGTGCCCAGATCTCTCCTTTTCCCTTGCTTTTCCTCTCCTCTGCTCTTCCTCTCCTGTTCCTCTCCTCTTCCTCTCCTGCTCCTCTCCTCTGATCTTCCTCTAATCTGATCTTCCTCTCCTCTCCTCACATCTCTCACTGAAATTAAGTGTATGATCAGTCTCTGATCCATCCTGCTCATACTCTCCAACAGGGCAGCGGGCCCCTCCCGCATCTCTCTCTCTCTGTCTCTCTCTCTCTCTATCTCTCTCTCTCTCTCTCTCTCTCTCTCTCTCTCACCGGTAGCCTGACTCTGTCCCTCCGTTGCGAGGCAGCGGGCCCCTTCCGCATCACTCTCTCTGTCCCCTGACAGCAGCTGGATCTCTCTCCTCTCTGTCTCATCCTCTCTGACGGAGCTACCAAACTCAACTCTTTCTGTAAAAGAGAACGTGTTGTCTCAGGCTTTTATACAAGCTAATGGACGTTAACATGAGAGCTGGCCTGTTAGCTTACGTTACATGGCTCGTAAACGTCGGCTGCGCTGTTTCTTACCTTGCTCTACGTTGACAGTTCCAGCTTCACCGTCACCACCTTTTTTTTTTTTTTTTATATTTATTTAGAAAATCTCTAAGGCCTCTATTTTCTTCTTCTCTTTTCCTTCCTTTTCTGAGCACCGGACTTGTAATTGAAATTTTGAGCGTACTGAACTTCAACAACATAAAATTTTGATAAGTGGCCAAACCATATTTGTGTTGGGGGTGGGGGGGTTCTTGACCACTATTTCAAGGACAATTAGGAAGAAAACAAATAAAAAGCTTTTATGTTCTCAAATATTACATATTTTTTTCCACAAATAGGCCTATTAAATTTTTTTTTTTTCAATTATTCCATAATTTAATGAGGGCCCAGTTCTGGGCCCCCCCCTACTCTGGGACAACAGACCCGTTTGTCCCCCCCTATCAGCGGGCGTGCTAGTACTACATGTTACTGGAATAGTACTAGTACTACATGTTACCCTGCAGAAAACATTTTCAGATTCGATCCTGATAGCACTTGTATAGTTCTATCAGGATCAATACCTGGGGAGCATGAATCTGTGATATTTTCAACAGAATGTCAATACTAAATAGGGCGCCCTTTTTGAGCGTAGCCATTAAGCAGCGAGGGGAGTCGACCAGCTGATGCGCTAATGCAGATCAGCTGCTGCAGCTCAGCTGGAGCAGATCAGCTGATGAGACCGTGTTGTTGGCCAATAGCGTTAGCAGCATCTTGACTACTTGGCCTGCCAGAACTGACGCTGACGCTCAATCAATGCAAAGAATGTTTGCTAGCAGTCAAAATGTCGATGTCCAACCTCAGGAAACATCTGCAGGAAGGTAAGTTAAGTTACCTTACAATAGCTGCAAGTCATATTCATGGTTAACAGTTGAAAACATTCATTAGAAGTTTAGAAATATATTACAAATTGAGTCCAGGGTGCCTGAAAAAGTTGTACTGCATACAGTAGTATAAAGAAATATCTTAGAAACTAAATCTATAACAAAGAACCAAAAATCTTTGATGTTCATGAAAAAACTAGTGTGCACAATTTCAGATTGTTATCTGAAAAGGGAAATAAAAAAATAAATAAATTCACAACAGGATTTATCTCAGGACATTTTACAGATAGAGTAGGTCTAGATTACACTATAATTTACAAAGACCAATCGGTAGCACTGCATATTACGACTCGGTAATAAGATGGTAATAGTGGGGTAACAGTGAGATAATAAAGAGGCAATATATAGGTAATAACATGTAATTACCAAAGTAATAACGTGGTAATACATCACAGTAATAACATGTAATACTGGGGTAATAAGGTGATAAGGTAACAGCTTTAGTTAGTAGTTACTTTACACATTAAGATTTCTGCACACAGAACATGTAGTTTATAAAATCTGATGTTTTATTCTAAAGGAAACTAGCCAACAATATAACGGCCTACAAGTCCAGCTGAGATGATTAGACCATTAAACACCCAACTGTTTGGACCCTTTACACTTTCTACAACGGGAGGATTCTTCTTTACTTTTAATACTTTAAGTAGATTTTCATGATGATACTTCCCTTTTACTTAAGTAACATTTTTAATGCAGGACTTTTACTTGTAAAAGAGTATGTTTATAGTGTGTTATTAGTACTTTCACTTAAGTAAAGTATCTGAATACTTCCTTCACCGAGTTATAGACAACATATAGATGCCTGTAATATATTTAATTAAATCTACACAGGTTGACTTAACAACGTGATTTTACGCAGAAGTATATATTAAGCTTGTTTCCTCATATTTCCATGACTGTTGTTTAAATAACTTCCAACTGAATCACCCCTGATTTGTCCATGTCATCCTTACAAATCTTTCCATTTTTCAGTATGCACGTGGATGGTTTGGTGCTACTTGGAGGAGGAGAGGATGGGTCTTTGGACTGCTAGAGGTCAAGCAACGACAAAGACGGCCTATCTTGAAGTTTGTTCGCAGATGAAATGCAGACAACCTGCTTCCCATTATATGGAGATATTGCAGACCAGCAAGTACGATTATGAGTGACTCCTGGCGCCCCTATCACAGACTGAGTGAATATGGATATATCCATTACCAAGTCAACCACCAGAGGTTCTTTGTTCACCCAGCAACGGGAGCACACACACAACACATAGAGATGTCCTGAAGGACCTTCAAGAATGAAATGTACCACTTCAGGGGCAACATGACAGAGGAAATATTAAGAGAAACCCTACAATTCATTGAGTGGAACTACTGGCTGGCTAAAACACACAGGGATGAGCCCTTGGTCGCCTTTTCAAGGACATAAGAGCAATCTATCCTTTATAATACACACACATACACACACAAACATGACCACACACACACACTAAAACAGACACATAAATTAACATAAAGTATTACCTTGAAACAAAAGGGAAATGTTTGGAACATAAAGGGTGGATGAATTTCAGCGTTATAATATGGTAATTACCAATTTTAAATTCCAAGAAGTTTTATCTAATTTGGAAGGTATTACGCTGATAGTAGCCTATAATACTGTGAAAAAATCAACATATATTACCCCATTATTACCATGTTATTACAATATAAATATAACTCTATTACCATTACCTAGATATACATATGGTTATTGTCAAACCCTTTCTTACTTATTACATTGGTAATTGCATGTTATTACATCTGTTACCTTATCACCCCAGTATTACATGTTATTAATGTGATGTATTACCACGTTATTACTTTGGTAATTACATGTTATTACCTATATATTGCCTCTTTATTATCTCACTGTTACCCCACTATTACCATCTTATTACCGAGTCGTAATATGCAGTGCACCGACCAATCAATTAAAATTTTCCACGAGCAAGCATTTGGTGTGACAATGGTGGATTGTGTCCTCATCTACGATATTGCAGTCAATGCAAAACAGAGCATCTTTAAACATCAGTTTGTCACTAATTGATCTTTGTGAAAATACATAATGGGCATCTCTATGTTCTCTGAACACAGTACACAAGTTCTTTCAATGTTCTAATAAGATATGAATTTTTGACAGCAGTTTAAAATTCTGCATTTTCATGCAGTTCTGCCCCTTGTCTACTAAATGTTGTGATGCCAAATAATAGCTCCCTGAGATCAGCACCTGCCAACGGTGTCAAAGGTTCTGAGTTTCAGCCGCTGGTGTTGCAAGATGATCATACATATATCTAATCAGGCATTAAGCTGTAGACAACTGCTCTGCATGTTTTAAATGTGTCTCTGCATTAACACACCTGATTCATATTAACAATCAGACCAGTTTAATAAAATCATGTTGTTAAGTCAACCTGGGTAGACTTAATTAAATATATTACAGGCATCTATATGTTGTCTATAACTCGGTGAAGGAAGTATTCAGATACTTTACTTAAGTGAAAGTACTAATAACACACTATAAACATACTCTTTTACAAGTAAAAGTCCTGCATTAAAAATGTTACTTAAGTAAAAGTGAAAGTATCATCATGAAAATCTACTTAAAGTATTAAAAGTAAAGAAGAATCCTCCCATTGTAAAAAGTGTAAAGGGTCCAAACAGTTGTGTGTTTAATGGTCTAATCATTTCAGCTGGACTTGTAGGCCGTTATATTGTTGGCTAGTTTCCTTTAGAATAAAACATCAGATTTTATAAACTAGATGTGCTGTGTGCAGAAATCTTAATGTGTAAAGTAACTACTAACTAAAGCTGTAACAGATGAATGTAGTGGAGTAAAAAGTACAATATTTCGCTCTGAATGTAGCGGATTATAAGTAGAAAGTGGCATGAAAAGAAAAGACTCAAGTAAAGTACAAGTACCTTAACATGTGGACTCAAGTAGTTACATTCCACCACTGGTCTAGACAAAGACATTCTAATAACTTACTAGTGTTTCATACATTTTCGACAGTATATACTATATATATATATATATATATATATATATATATATATATATATATATATAGATATATACCTCACTGAGATCAGATCAGGTCTTTAGACCCAAAGGTTGTGAGTTCAGCCCCCAGGGTAAATATTGATGATTTGTCCCTCTTAGAAAACAGGACCAGACACTGTTTTTGTGACAATATGTCTTTTATTTTTGAATGCTTAGTTGATTATATAGTAAAGGAAATCAGATGAATAAAGAACACGTTACATCAGTTTTAAGAATAAAAAGTAACCAGTTCATTAAACCAGTGGACTATATGAATTATTAATAGTTATTTTTAAGTGTTATTACAGTTCATTCTCCTCTTGTATCACAGAAAGGTCCGACAAAATATATACACTTTTATTTTCTATCTGGACATTTTGGATGAAAAGATCGTCACCACTCATGTCTGGTAGGTTTACCTTTGGACGAAGTCTGGCTAGCTGTTTGCAGTCTTTATGCTAAATTGGGCTAGTTGTTTCTCCCTGTTTCCAGTCTTGATGCTAAGCTAAGCTAGCTGTTTCTGCCCATTTCCAGTCTTTATGCTAAGCTAAGCTAACGTCTGCTTGAGGGAACTTCATATTTAGCGTACACACATGAGAGTTGTATCGATCTGAACAATAACTCTCAGAGAGAAATCTAATTAATGTGTTAATATTTTATCAGATGAGTAGGCACTGTTTATAACAGATAATATTCAGTAAACTAAAATGGAAAAGATGTGGGAGTGTTCTAATGTTTTCAGTATTTTATTTTGTGTTATTTACTGTAGATTAAATTCCAATTACTGATATGTTTTTGTCCAGCTCAGTGAGCCAGTTTCTGTCTAATTTTAAACCCAAATGTGAACTGTTCCCTAACTCTTCAGATAATAAACAAGTGAAAGTGAGTGATCTGTCAGCAGAGAGCTGTTTCTGTCTGCTGAACAAACTGAAAGTGAATCAATGATAGAGATTATAGATGAGCTGTAGAGGCATCATGATGGTGTGGTAGAGTTACACACACAGGTTCATGGAGCACACGAAACAAGCCTGGTAGGTACTACAAGTTAAGTCGTTCCATTTTCCTGTAGAGAGAGTTTCCAACCAATGAATTACATTTAATGTCCAACTTTTATAATTGAGACTGCAACATACGACAATATGTTTTAAATGTATTATTTACCTTCAGAGTTTATCTCAAGACAGTTCTCCACTCCGTCGTTGTCAGGCTGCCCCGCATTGAAGATTCTGTAGTTGAATTTGGATCCATCGGCCCACATCCACGTACCCTCCTGGGGGAGAAAGATTGTTTTAAAGTCAAAGTGAAATCAAGAGTTCTTGTTGTTGTAATACTCATTCAGGCCACAAGAGGATCCTTCCAACTTTTTTTCTACTGGTCACATGACAGTTAAGGTTACCGGTCTTTATAGTTAAATTCAGCAGAGAAAAGGTGACTGTGAGCCAGGTACAGAGCCAGGTACAGAGCACCGTGAAGTGACGGTCCTTTCAGAGTTATAGTTGAGTTTAGCAGACAAAAAGTGAGCCTCATGCAGGGATGACAGTAAAGTTTAGAAAAACCAAAACAACTAGTTAAGATTAGAAAAAAGATGGTGGTTTGGAATAAAAGACTTTCAGGACATGAACACCTGTTTCGCGTGGGTGAAAGTCTTGTGTTTTCTCCTTAACTTCTTCAGGACATCACTTCCTGTGTGATGATTGTTCCGCCCTTCAGTCATTTAAAGTGATGGTTCGGAGTAATTCACCCTAAGGGTCCTTTGCACCATGACCTCGAGCCAAACACCCCCCCAGAAGCTTTTTTCACCTGGGTCGAACATTGGGAGAGTTAGCTAGAGTAAGCGTTATCAGCTGAATAGCTTAGCGCAGGGGCTAATGGACCCACGTTTGTATCTCGTAAGTTACCCCACTAATAATGCCCGAGATAGTATTAGCGTCTACAAGTAGTACAAATAGGTTATGCTCTCATAAAACGATGGATTGGAAAGTTTGTAAGTATACCAGAAGTTTATGTAAATAACACTTGCCTGCTGGCTTCTGCTCTCTGCTGTTGTTGTTGCTGCTTTAAGACGAGTGCTTAGGGCCGTCTACAAATTACAACACCGAAAAGAGATGCAACAAAAATATTTTTTAATTAAACTTTTTTTTTAAAGTAAGTGCTGTAGTATAACTAGCAGGAGACAAGTAATAATTGAGGTAAGTTTGGAGACATTACCTTGTTTAATCATTAAATTAATAAATATTTTCGTTGTATCTCTTTTACGATTATGTAGAGCCGCTAAACTCGTCTAACTACGGAGGTAGCAGCAGCAGCAGCGAAGAGCAGAAGAGAGAGCGGCAAGTGTTCATAAACTTCTGGTGTACTTACAAACCAATCCATCGTTTTATGAGGTATAACCTATTTGTATTACTTGTAAACGTTATTAGTCCGGGAGTAACTTAAGTACTAACGATAGTCCAGCTATTCAGCTTGATAACCTAGCCTAGGTAAACTTCTGAATCATGGTCGTGGAACATTCGAAACATCACTTTAAGATAAATTTTATGCATTTAACTTGGCATATTTTCAGTTTCAGGAAGAATCTTATTTTGACATTTGACAGCAGAAGCATCGCTTGTATGTATATAATGTTGGTTCTGACTAAGTTAAATTTTAAGCATATTGATTTTTTGCTGTAAAAGTAATGTTCATGTAAGCTAGGTGGGTTTCATGTAAGCTAGGTTTGTTTCCTAGTTTCACTCTCTCGTCTCTCATCACTCCTCTCATGTGTATGGATTCAGCACAATGTGAAAATAAATCTGCATACAAAGAATTCAGGGTTTCTTCATGTTCATGAATAGAGAGAGTTTAGCTCACTGTTTAGTTGGAGTTTCTACACCTCAGCGATAAAAGTCTCACCTGCACTGCGTCAAAGCCTCCGATCCAGGAATCTCTCTGTGTACCGGTCACTTGGAAAATGTAGTCTCTGAGGAATGTTTGTTCCTTTTCTGAGTGGATGGAAGCCAGATTCCCACCAGCGGTCTGGCAGAAGGTCTAATGGAGACAATATAATCAGTTTAAAACGTTTAGAAAGAAACAAAAACATAATCACATTATTAACAGATCTCAGGGCAGTTTTACAGACACAGGGAACATTTTAATTAATCAGTGGTGTGGAAGAAGTATTTAGATCATTTACTTCAGTAAAACTACTAATACCCTGTTCAAAATACTATATTACAGTAAAAGCAAATGTAGGCTACTTAGTTACTGGTATTAATACTTTAACTAGCTAAATTTTCTTGATGATACTGACACTTTCAATGCAGGACTTTTACTCTAACAGAGTATTTTTACAGTGTGGTATTAGTACTTTTACTGCAGTAAAGTATTAGAGTATACTGGTATTAAGCATACATGTGTTACGATAGATGGAACTGCTGTACCTCTGCATCGGGCCAGGTCTTTGCCTGGCTGTAGAAAGTGAAACAGCGAGAGCCAAACTAAGTCCAACCAGGAGGGCAGGTAGGTGCACCCTGTATGAACAAACATGCCAAAAACAATCAGACTAGTCTATATCGGCCACTGTTAATTTACGGGATTGTTCCTCTGCAGCGCTGTGGAGATAGAGGTGGCAATGCAAGACTACAATCAGAGCAACCCAACAAGTCAGAGATACTGTTCTGAATAAGATTTCTCTGCGTTGCTAAAATCCTGAATACAGGCCTACCAGCGCGTGAAAAAGCAGAGCTTGATCAGGTGTATTGGTGACACAAAAAGTCTCCTTTAGCATCTAGCCCTCTGGTGTTTCACTTGTTGGTGATCTGGGTCGGGACGTTTAACTGATATGCGGCACAAGAACGGGACAAATAGGTGTAGGAAAAGATTGTAGGTGGGGTTACAAAATGTACGTATGAGTGACATATCTCAGACAGAATTCATCAAGTATCATCATGAAAGATATTCCTGAATCATGCTTCATTTGGCTGACAATGAGGAGAACTTAAGGAAACATTATTTGGTAAATCAGGTTCTGTCAGATCGTCTCATTCTGCAGCTGCAAGTGTTTGCATCCACCTGGTTAATGCAAAATATTTTGACCTTACAAACAAACAGACCTTAACATGTTAAGGTCTGTTTGCCTCCCTAAGTACATTGTAAGAAAAGGCACAACATTCCTTACATTTTGATGAAGAGTTAAAACTGTGGAAGGTATAGCAAAGTAAAGAGAACTTTGGTTCCGCTGCTGTCTGTCAGATGGGTCCTGCACTCTGAATCTGAACATTTCATCCAATACACACTAATGTAAAAATGTCAGAAGGGCATTTCCTCTTAGTCTCAAACAAGGTTGAATATTTTTTTTATTAATGGGATTTGAAAGTTGAATACTACCCTGAATGTTTAAAAGATGTGGAACATTTTAAAGTTTAAATGGAGTTTTTTGGTGAATGTATGTATGAGTAGATAGCAGTTGAAAATGATGAATTAATATGTGTCAAATTTGAACATTCAAACAAATCTGTTTGCATGTGAGTGGTAGGTAAACAAATAGAGACAATTAAAAACATGCATGTTTTATTGCATGTATAATAGTTTAAAATGTTGTTTGGCTTGGTCATGTGTTTGTTGGATGATATCATTAATGGTAGCTAACACAGTGAGCTCTTTACAATAACCTTATCGCACTTGGATTAGTGAGTGTCAAATGCATCACAAATTTGTTGAAAATATTACTGTCATCAAATAAAGTTGAAAGGATAAAGAAAAAGCGTTGAAAGTGTTGAAACAAGCATTGTTTAATTATTTAAAGAACAGATTTCTTCTCAGAAGTTTACTAACTGAGCAGCTGTGTATGAGAGAATTTGAAATAAAAGAAAATGTATTTTTACTATAGCTAGATACTAAAGTCTGGGTAATGAGCTGCCAGATGTTTTTTTTTGTTATTTTAGTGATTTATTTCTTAAGAGTGTACTTACATATGCAGTCAACAGTCCACTGGAAAAACAGAGCAACAAAGCAAACGGAAAAACTGATGTCATCTGTGGAAAGACGTTAAACAAAGTCAACATACTGCATACAAGGAAATAATGTCAGACAATGAATGACTGCAACTGATTATTAATGAGCCATTCATCAAATTAAAGCATCCTGCTAGTTATAAGTGTATTATATAATATAGATATGGTTTATATTTTGCTAGATTATCTAATAATTAAAATGTCTAATTATTAAATACACCAAGTTTTCTTAAAATAGAAAATGTCCTTTTGATTAATTTAGGATTAGTTATTTGAAATAGATGAAATTTTGATAATGAATTGAAAGGTAAATACCTTTGCTGAGGTGTTGACTGCCTGAAACAGAGGAGGAGAACAAGCTGATGACTGTCACTGAAAGAAAATGTCTTTATATAGTTTATCATAGTGCCGTGCCATCTAAAATATGTCAACCTGAGAACATGTTTGAAACGCTGATTGACATGTTTTTATGTAAAAATGAACAAGGAAACACTTTTTTTGAAACTTCTTCCAGTAAGAGGTAAAGTATATCTTATCTTATCTTATAAGAGGTACTGCAGGCAACATACTTGTACTTTACTTCCTTTTCATGCTACTATATACTCTACTCCACATCTCATCATTTGACAAGTTACTTTTTACATTAAAAAGCAATAATATGAACTAATGCTAATAGTATTAATCTACCCAGTGTTGGATCCAAACCAGTTGAACAGTCAGGCCCCTGGGAGGACAAAGGACAATGCCATGTCCTCAGGAACAAAGAGAACGAGGCCTCCATGCAAACTCTGCAGCCTAAAAGTCACACTTCCATTAGAAGTAAGTTTGAACATGGACGGAGGTATAAAAAAACTACAGACTTTGTAGTTTACGTCTACATGTTACCTGCAAAAACATTGAGATCCTATTGGACCGGGGTCCCTGAATGCATCAGCAAGTCGAGTGAGATGTTGACTGAGATGTTTCTTCCCTGCCTTTGAAGAAAGACCAGCTGGGGCCTCACGTATAAAAGAATGCTCAGCTTTCATACCAGAAGATATTAAAAAAAACTTCACCGACTGTGAGGTTGAGGTGCGATAAATGTTTTTTGTGTTTGGAGGTTTGTCATCTTGGATAAGCAACAAAAGAAAACGCCCAGAGTGGCAAATGTGGACCGGGCGGTGAATGCACCGAACCATGGCAGAAATTAAAAAAAGGTCTAATGTCGAAGTGGAAATCAAGAGAATAGTGGCAGCGCTACACCAGTTCCCGAACAACATGCATCTCAGTGTCCAAATATAAGCAGTTTGAAATCACTGATGTAATGCCATTTATTTTCAAAATGTTAGTACGCTCAGTGAAACTGCGTCCAGTACGAGGGAGATCCAACTCAGAGGAGGAGAGGTTAGTGACGCCAGCGTCTCCACAGCAGGTGCGCACAGATCCAGTGCACCACGCCTGAGATAAAAATGACATTGCGCTGAAACCATGCAGGAATGCATAGTGCACCTTTAAGTATTTATTTTATAGGGAAGTTTATCTGCACTGTCCTTCAGGAGGTGTTTCCAGGACTTGAGGTGGTTCGAGGCATAGTTTAAATAAACTGAATGGAGTGCAAAACTGCATTTGGCTTGCCCAGCTTGTTGATAGCCAGTGTATGTTAATTTTAGCTTCCAGTTTATAGATGTAAGTTAGATGGCACCAACATTTGGTCTAATCATAACTGGTCTGGTAACCCAAAGGCCAAGGTTTTGTTTCCAGATTTGTGTGGCAACTTATGATGTGGGGAGGGTCTTTTTTAGCATTAAACACTTCATTTCTATCTTATCCTGAATCAATATGCTGGAAATATCTTTATGTAAATGGAAACATAGATTAGTATTGCGCTCCTAAACTTTGTGTTAATGGCATCATGTATTAAACTGATGTATGCAGTATGTGTAAATCCAAAGCACAATGAAATAAGGCAACTTATGATTTTGAGGGTTTACATAGGCTATTGTCCGGTTTCATTTTTGGTAGTCAATCTTTCAAAATACATTCGGGGCTACAAACAAAACATTCGGCTGATGTCGCCTCTGCTGTCTTGTACATGCCATAACACTCTGCAAAAAAATTTATGTTTCATAGTCTTTACGGTTAGGATTTTACAGCACTTTCAAATATAAGAGGAGAATAAGCATGAGCATGTCAAATGCCATGGCAAGCCAAACCAAAGGGATCACGGGCCAAACTTGACCCCACATCGGGTGGCCTTGGTTTTGAGTGTCTAATTTGTGAACACTGTGTCACATACCTTTGTTCAATAATTGCTAATGGACACCCTTTCCTTTTGGCAAAGGAACGAGGAAACTTCATCCAGGTGTGTATGCTAGGTAACAATGGTACATTGTTCTTTTGACATACTAATTAATGAAGCCCATGTCAGTTCACATGAGACATAACAGATAATATTAAACAATAACTACAAGTTACACCTTTAAACAGCAACACAATAAAACGTGAATAGGGGAGTAAACATAGAATTTTTTATTAATACAACCCCTCAACAACATGACTTCAGACCTGTAGAAATGTTTTAGGCTTAGGATGAAAAACTGCTCTAAACTTCTTCTAACACTTTACTTTAAACACACAATAACAGAAAACATTTAAAAGTGTGCACGAGTTGTTCTAAATGGGGCTGGATAGGGCAAACCCCAGCGGTGGAAGAAGTATTAAGATCCTTTGCTTAAGTAAAAGTACTAATGCAACACTGTAAGAATACTCTGTTACAGTATAAGTCCTGCAGGTAAAATGTTATTTCAGTAAAAGTCTATAAGTATCAAAAGGAAGGGTCTCCCTCAGTCTGAAGGTAACACTACCGTTCTCAGTGTGGGTGACAGATTTTCTAAGATCGCTGACTTTATTGCTTTGCCCAAGTTACCGTCAGTCAATGAGATGGCAGATGCGCTCCTGTTTCATGTTTTCAGGATACATGGGTTGCCCAGAGATGTAATGTCTGTCCTTGGGGTCGCAGTTTGTCTCTGTTTTTGGAAGGGCTTTTGTGAACTTCTGGCAGCCACAGTCAGCCTATCCTCTGGCTACCACCCCAAACCAATGGACAATCAGAATGGCTTAACCAGGAGCTCGAGACAGGCTTGCGTTGTCTAGCATCCTGGAACCCTACCTCTTGGAGCAAACAGCTGTTATGGCTGAAGGTATGCATACAAAACGCTTCAATGTTCCTCCACTGGCCTGTCCCCCTTTCATTGGCCTACTGATACCAGCCTCCATTATTCCCAGCTCTGGAGAAGGAGGTGGGTTCCCTCAGCAGTTGCTTTTGTGTGCCAGAAAAGAAAGACATGGACACGGACTCAGCAAGTCATACATCAAAGTAAAAAATAAATGTTAAAGAATAAAATAATTCTTGTAATTTTTGGTAGATAAACCTGATGTATTTAATCGTATATGGAAGTTTACCAGCACTGCGCTTTACATTGCCGTAAAACTCAGATTAATTT
Source organism: Perca fluviatilis (assembly GCF_010015445.1). Lineage (NCBI taxonomy): Eukaryota > Metazoa > Chordata > Actinopteri > Perciformes > Percidae > Perca > Perca fluviatilis. Next base: position 36,222,270 of record NC_053123.1, on the reverse strand, counting down.
TGTAATTTTGATTTTGTAGTCATTATGGTTAGGACCAGCCCATGGGCCCACCACCTGTAGGAGGAACCGCTGGGGTCGGGTGCGCTGCCACATGGGTGGCAGTGAAGGTCAGGGGCCTCGACGGACCAGACCCGGGCAGCAGACGCTGGCTCTGGGGACGTGGAACGTCACCTCTCTGTGGGGGAAGGAGCCGGAACTGGTGCGGGAGGTGGAGCGCTACCGGTTAGATCTGGTGGGGCTTACCTCTACGCACAGTCTCGGTTCTGGAACTGTACTCCCTGGATAGGGGTTGGACTCTTTTCTTCTCCGGAGTTGCTCAGGGTGTGGCGGCCCGGGCGGGTGTGGGGATACTAACAAGCCCCCGGCTGAGCCGCCGCTACGTTGGAGTTTACCCCGGTGGACGAGAGGTCGCCTCCCTACGCCTGGCGGGTTGTGGGGGAAAACTCTGACTGTTGTTTGTGCATATGCACCAAACAGGAGTTCGGAGTAATCGGCCTTCTTGGAGACCTTGAGTGGAGTCCTGCATGGGGCGCCAGTGGGGAACTCCATTGTTCTGCTGGGGACTTCAACGCACGTGGGCAATGATGGAGACACCTGAGAGGCGTGATTGGGAGGAACGGCCTCCCTGATCTAAACCAGAGTGGTTGTTTGTTGTTGGACTTCTGTGCTAGTCATGGATTGTCTTAACGCGAACACCATGTTCGAACATAGGGATGCTCATAAGTGTACCTGGTACCAGAGCACCCTAGGCCAAAGGTCAATGATCGATTTTATAATCGTTTCATCTGATCTGAGGCCGTATGTTTTGAACACTTGCGGTGAAGAGAGGGGCAGAGCTGTCAACCGATCACCATCTGGTGGTGAGTTGGGTCAGGAGGTGGGGGAAGACTCTGGACAGACCTGGTAAGCCAAGCGTGTAGTGCGGAGTAGGGGGAACGTCTGGAGGAGGCCCCTGTCCAACGGACTTTCAACTTCGCACCTCCGGCGGGAGCTTTCGTGCATCCCTGTGGAGGCTGGGGGAATTGAACCAGAGTGGACAATGTTCAAAGTTTCCATTGCTGAAGCTGCGCGGCGGCTGTGGTCTTAGGGTCTTAGGTGCCTCAAGGGGCGGTAACCCACGAGCACCGTGGTGGACACCGGTGGTCAGGGAAGCCGTCCGACTGAAGAAGGAGTCTTTCCGGGATATGTTATCCCAGAGGACTCCGGAGGCAGTTGCGGGGTACCGAAGGGCCGAGGGGCTGCAGCCTCTGCCGTGAAAGAGGCAAAGCAGCGGGTGTGGGAGAAGTTTGGAGAAGACATGGAGAAGGACTTCGGTCGGCACCAAAGTGCTTCTGGAAAACTGTTCGCCACCTCAGGAGGGGAAGCGGGGAACCATCCAAGCTGTGTACAGTAAGGATGGGACACTGTTGACCTCAACTGAGGAGGTAATAGGGCGGTGGAAGGAGCATTTTTGAGGAACTCCTGAATCCGACTAATATGCCCTCAATGTTAGAGGCAGAGCTGGAGGATGACGGGGGATTGTCGTCCGATTTCCGGGCGGAAGTCACTGATGTAGTCAAACAACTCCACAGTGGCAAAGCCCCGGGGATTGATGAGATCCGTCCAGAAATGCTCAAGGCTCTGGGTGTGGAGGGGCTGTCCTGGTTGACACGTCTCTTCAACATTGCGTGGAAGTCTGGAACAGTGCCAAAGGAGTGGCAGACTGGGGTGGTGGTTCCCCTTTTTAAAAAGGGGGACCAGAGGGTGTGTGCCAATTACAGGGGTATCACACTTCTCAGCCTCCCTGGTAAAGTCTACTCCAAGGTGCTGGAAAGGAGGGTTCGCGCCGATAGTCGAACCTCAGGTTGAGGAGGAACAATGCGCGGATTCCCCGGTCGTGGAACAACGGACCAGCTCTTCACTCCGCAAGGATCCTGGAGGGGCCTGGGAGCATGCCCAACCGGTCTACATGTGTTTTGTGGATTTGGAGAAGGCGTATGACCGGGTCCCCGGAGATAACGTGGGAGGTGCTGCGGGAGTATGGGGTGAGGGGGTCTCTACTCAGGGCCATCCAATCTCTGTACGACCAAAGTGAGAGCTGTGTCCGGGTTCTCGGCAGTAAGTCGGACTCGTTTCAGGTGAGGGTTGGCCTCCGCCAGGGCTGCGCTTTGTCACCAATCCTGTTTGTAATATTTATGGACAGGATATCGAGGCGTAGTCGGGGTGGGGAGGGGTTGCAGTTCGGTGGGCTGGGGATCTCATCGCTGCTTTTTGCAGATGATGTGGTCCTGATTGCATCATCGGCCTGCGACCTTCAGCACTCACTGGATCGGTTCGCAGCCGAGTGTGAAGCGGTTGGGATGAGGATCAGCACCTCTAAATCGGAGGCCATGGTTCTCAGCAGGAAACCGATGGAATGCCTGTATGAAAATGTTACTTAAGTAAAAGTCAGTTAGTATCATCAGCAAAATCTACTTAAAGTATTACAAGTAAATAATTATACTCCCATTTTAGAATGTGTAAAGGATCCAACCAGTTATGTGTTTAATGGTTTAATCCAGGGACCTTCGACAGTGGGTCCGTGACACCTAGGGGGTCCTCAGAGTCAATGCAGGGGGTCCTCCAAATTATAAGTTTTTTTTTAAGTTTTTTTCAAAAAAATGTCCCAAAAAAATCAAACATATTATTAGCAAACTAGCCTATAGGTAAGGTCATGCACAGATCCAGTTCATCCTAAGGAGTCACTGTGCCACATGTATGTTTAACATTAAAACATGATTTATAAAATCATTCCAACAACTATTTTAAAAACGTAGTATTCTATGCAAAAACGGTATGTATATAAAGGCTTTAGAGCACCCTACACGTTATTGTAAGCCCAGTTTAATGTTCAATATTTTATACAATATACTGTATGTAGTAGGGGGTCCCTGATCCATCTCTCTTCCAGTTAAGGGGTCCTTGGCTAAAAGAAAAGTTGAAGACCCCTGGTCTAATCATTTCAGCTGGACTTGTAGGCCGTTATATTGTTGGCTAGTTTACTTTAGAATAAAACATCAGATTTTATAAACTACGTTTTGTTTGCAGAAATGTTAATGGGTAAAGTAACTAGGAACTAAAGCTGTAATAGATGAATGTAATGGAGTAAAAAGTACAATATTTCTCTCTGAAATGTAGCAGAGTAGAAGTAGAAAGTGGCATGAAAAGAAAAGACTCAAGTAAAGTACAAGTACCTCAACATTTGGATTTAAGTACAATACTGGAGTAAATGTACTTAGTTACATTGCAACGCTGAACATCTGACCCTCTGTAGTCTCACTTTACTTCTAACTGTTTAAATTTCTCACTGTAGCTATGTTACTTTATGAGACTTTACACACTTATTGATTTGCTCTTTTCTTACTTTTTTACCTTGAGTTTGACTGTGAGCAATAAACATCTATCTACCTACCTTTATTGTGCAAGTTGATATTGCAATGACGATTAAAAAAAAAGATATATTGTGCAACCGCAAAATGTGAAAAACAACCTCAGACACAAAAAGACCCAAATAGGGCTGCACAATGTGAGGAAAATACAGTATACAATAACGTTCTAACTTGTGATAAATAAACAGAAACTAAAGTATTGCTTTGAGTATTCTGGTTAAATAAAACAAACTGCTTGTTAAATTTAAAACAAATGAAAGGAAATAACTTCCAACTTTTATTAAACAAATTGAACATTGAATGGAAAAGGCAGCACTAAAAAAAGAACAGTTCATTTTTAAAGTCCAGTTCTCTGCTGATACTCTCTTTCAACTAACACAAAAAATCTTTGAGTGTCTTTCACGATGCGTTTACTTCACTAGTTGATATAGCGATAACGATCAAAAAAACAATTTATTGTGCAGCTGTATTACTACCAATAAGAATAAATAAAAGAAAGCCAGCTGTATTATAAAGGACCCATCCCACCCTGGACAATGCTCTCACCCCTCCCCTCCGAGAGAAGGTACAGAGCAACACAATATTTAACAAAACGGCTGAAAAACAGCTGCAGATTGCACCTCTAAATTTTAAGCTTCTTCTAAATGCAGATAGACAAAATTATGTTATTTACAAAATGCTAGAAATATTGACACTATTAATCCTTGTATAACCACAGTTAACGGTTCTTGTATTGAAAGGGTCTCCGAGTGTAAGTACCTTGGTATATGGATTGATTAAAGATTTTCTTTTACATGTCATTGATAATTTTGTCTGCAAGCTGTGCCAGAAGGTTGGCTTTTTGTACAGAAATCCTGCTTCCCAATATGTTGCAGGAAAAGAATTGTGGAAGCTCCTCTTTTGCCTGTTTTTGATTATGGAGATATGATTTATAGGCATGCTGCATCCTCAACGTTTAAACCCCTAGATTAGGTCTACCATTCTGCCTTTAGATTTTTACGGGAAGGACTGAGCAAGACTGCTTTCTCCTTTGCTGCTCTGCTGAATTGGTCTCTCCCCCATCTATAACGCAATGTAAGGCTTTGATAAATGACTTCTGTGAATCTTCTTGTGTCTGCTTAACCTGATTGTTTAAAGTTTTTATCTGTTGTAATTTCAAATGTTATTTTCTATTTGCTGAAATGCATGCTGTGCACTTGGCCCCATTGAACATGGGCGTCTCCCTCAATGGGCCCCGAGTTTTAAATAAAGATAGATATATAGAAATAGAATAGAATTTGATAAAGGTACAAAGCCGTTTTCCGTTTGAGTTTGTTGACAGAGACATAACAACATTAGAGAGCTTTTGTATTTACTTTTTTTTACTCGTTATGTGATTCAAAATGTAGCAAAGTACAACACTTCAAACAAAACAAACTGAAGTAAAATTACAGATTTAAAAATGACTTGAACAAGGAAAAGTATTTAAAAAAACCCGAAAACAAAGTAATTAAACGTGATTAATTGGAATTTCTTACTTTCCACCTCTGTGAGCAACACATGCGATCAGCGCTCTGTCCGGCAGGTCAGCAGTCTCGTCACGTGACCGAACACCTCCTTCATCTTCAGCCCGTAGATGACCGGGTTCAGCACGGTCGGAACCACCACCAACACCACGGAGGCGGCAAGCGAGGCGGCAGGGTCGCTGCGTGCCTGCAGCTGGCGATGCAGCATCTCGAAGGCGGTGCTGATGGAGTAGCTGAGGAAGACCAGCAGGTGCGGCAGGCACGTTTGCAGCGCCTTGCTGCTGAAGCTGCGCGAGCTCTGCAGACAGATGGCGAGGATCCTGCCGTAGGAGAAGAGCACGAAGGCGGTAGGCAGGAAGACGGTGGCCGTGGTGCATATAAGCCCGTATACTTCGCTGAGCTGCGCTGCACCACCGCCGCAGCTCAGGCTGACGAAGCTGTAGATGTCGCAGTAGAGCCTGCTGAGCTGCGTGCTGCAGAGCGGTAAGCGGCTGGCGAGCAGCACCCCGCCGCCCACCAGAATGGCCGGGAGCAGCCAGCAGAGCAGCAGCAGCACCGCTACAGCGGCAGGAGACACCAGCGCGGCGTAGCGCAACGGGCGGCAGATGGACAGGTAGCGGTCGAGGGCCATGGCGGAGAGCAGCATGAAGCTGGAGCCGCCCAGAGAGTACAGCAGGAAGGCCTGACACAGGCACGCAAAGCGGGACACGTGCACAGAGCTGCCGCCTGCCAGCAGGTCAGACAGAAGTTTGGGATAAACCATTGCGCTGGCCGCGAGAGAGTTCAGCAGAACCGCCGCCACAAAGAAGAACATCGGCCGCCGCAGACTCCGCTGAGAACAGATGATGTAAACCACCAGCGAGTCGGCAGACAACACGAAGAGATACACCGAGAGAAACACAAAAAAGAAGAACAGACTGTGGTTGGACAGCGGGGCAAGACCGACCAGCGTCAGCGACGTGACAGAAGTCGTGTTGATTAACTCTGCTGACGTCATCAGGAGACGGTAGAAAAAACAACAACTAAAAAACACTTCAGATCAACAAGTTAATAAGTTTAAATATCATTAAATCTGTGAATTCACATGTTCAAACAATAACAATTATTTAAAGAACATTAATTCAAAAAACTTTCACATAAACAATACAACAATTCGGCTCATATGAACATTAAACTCATATGAACAACATTAGGCTCATATATAACATAAGACTCATAAACATTAGGCTCATATATAACATTAGACTCATATATAACATTAGACTCATATGAACAACATTAGGCTCATATATAACATTAGACTCATATGAACAACATTAGGCTCATATATAACATTAGACTCATATTAACAACATTAGACTCATATATAGCATTAGACTCATATAAACATTAGGCTCATATACACTACATTAGGCTCACTTAAACATTAGAGTAACATAAACAACATTAGACTCATATATAACATTAGACTCATATATAACATTAGGGTAACATAAACAAAATTAGGCTCATATATAACATTAGGCTCACTTAAACATTAGAGTAACATAAACAACATTAGGCTCATATAAAGCATTAGACTCATATAAACATTAGGCTCACTTAAACATTAGAGTAACATAAACAACATTAGGCTCATATAAAGCATTAGACTCATATAAACATTAGGCTCACTTAAAACTTAGGTTAACATAAACAACATTAGACTCATATAAACATTAGACTCATATATAACATTAGGGTAACATAAACAACATTAGACTCATATATAACATTAGGCTCACTTAAACATTAGGGTAACATAAACATTAGACTGACATTAACATTACCATTTAGAAAAGGAAAGGGACAGAAACAGCGGACCAGTGAACGCTGAACGAAGGTCTGAAGAGAGACAGATGTGAGAACAGCTGCATTTATCCCTCGGACCTTCAGACCTTGGGCCTCTGTGGAGCTCATTAAACAACAAGAACTTAACTTAACAGTCACAGGACACTTTACACCAACACACACCCATCCACTCATAATAATGATGATGTCGTTTAGGGATTTCAAAAACTAAACTGGATAAATGACTAGATATTAGGGGTGTAACGTATCGATTCAATGATCCACAACTTAATATTATCGATGTAAAGTATATATATTAAAGGTTGTTTTATACATTGTATGATAGAATTTGTGCTCATTTAAAAATAGTGTGTAATAAAGGGATGAAGGACTTTAAAACGGTTCAGTTTTCCTATTTTTTATACTGGAGATTTCCTCGTTTCTCTGTCTGAAAACGACGCCACGCTGTACTTCCTCTGTCCCGCTCCAACTCAAGCCTAATTTGAAGTAACTCAGATCATATCCTCTTAGGCCTCTTGCACACTGGCTGCGTGGCGTGAGTGTGGCTTTTCTGTTGCGTTTCTGTTGCGTGTCAGCTGCGTGGCATTTTCTATGTCTTTGCACACCAGAAAGGTGTCTGATGCAGCGCTGCTGCTGCTGCTAGCCTCGTCTGGACACATGTATGTTTCCCATAAACATAAACATAAATATATACTGATCTGATTACAGCAAAGACAACGTCAGCAGTATTGACGGCTAAATAGTCTCCAGAATATTTCCTTCTGGATTGACAGGTGCAATGTTTGAAAATCAATAATTATTTTTTAAAGTTTTTTTTAAATTTATGTCAAAACCTCGAGACTTTCAAACATCAAAATGTCATTTATTAAATGTATTTGTGTCTAAATGACATACTGTATAAACATCTGTTTGTATTCTATGTTGTCTGGAAACGCTTCCAACATGCTTGCGTGTCGCGTGAAAAAAAGTGTTGGTTCTATTTCTAGTATGCACGCGTTTGCGACCAATTCCTTCCTGTTTCTATTTAGCAGAGGCACTGTGGCTCCGTCCGGAGCTTAGCACCGCCCAAGACGATTGTGATTGGTTTAAAGAAAAGCCAATAAACCAGAGCTTGTTTTTCTCCCATCCAGGAATGCTGTGTGGACTAGCCTTCCTCCGCAGCGCTGTGGAGGAAGGTCTGGCAATGTGTCTCAAAGCGCCTACTTGCACACTTTAAACATTTAGTTTTAAGTATATCGTGTAGATAACGCACTGAAAGTACAAGGATGACCCCTAAAAATGTTCAAAAAGTTCAGTGTGGAACGATGGACACTACTCGCACTAAACTGGCGCCATCTTGACTACGAAGCGGAAAGGGGAGGGACCAGGGACGTCGACCGGCAGCTGATTGGACGAACGCGTCACATGGGTCTGGCTTCTTCCGGATTTCATTACAGAGCATAATGGGTGGCTCGTTCAGAATACGATCTCGTATTTTATGAAAATAGTTCACTTAAACGTGTTTCTGAAAACATTTTAAGCGAGAAATAGGCCGTGCAGCTGCTGAATCTGTCTTCATTTCAACAACGGTCAGTTTAAAAGATTTTCATCAGATTTTCAGAGGCGGCGAGCCAAGCCGACCGCTCATTATTTCCGGTGAGTGTTTTAACATAAGAGCTCCTTTTGGGACAACACTAACCATCGAAAGTGAGCACTACGGCAGGAAGTGGTCAGTGCACATTAGCAGTGGACTGACGGAAGTATGCAGAATGAGACACAGCCTAAGTAGCGACTAACCCTAACCCTAAACCTTGTCCCCAATAGTTTCAACAGGGCTGCTTGAAATGTTCTCCTCCTTTTCCACACTTCTCTTCCCAATACAAACGATATTTAAAGTTTTTCCAAACAATAACTCTGTTTTCCTGGTTACACCTGAGGGTTTGACTAACACCTGGAACAATCATTCCCATCCCATAAGGTTCTTATGCAATGCAAACGTTGTTCACTCCTCCAGGGAATAGAAAGGACCTTGGATACGACTTGCCTCCCTTAGCAACGGGAGATATTTATTGTCCGCTCAGCTCGTAGAACCCTTCAGATTAGCTACAAGCCAGAAAGCTAAAGCTATGCTAGCAAGATTCAAAGTCAATAACATTGTTTACAGTTTTTAATCAGTTAAAATAACCAGACAGTATGTTGAACAATAAGACAAGCTAGCTATCAGCCATGCCATTGTCCCCAAAACAATACGACTTTTACGAACAATTGTATCCGTGATGTGTAACGTTACTGTTGGCCGCAGCCTGAAGTAGCGACCTGAACAGTGAACAGGATCTGACATAACGTTATTCGCTGTGAAACAAAGTCAGTTCAGAGGGGCAGTATAACTTACCTGTTAGCTTGTTTCGCCTCGTTTAATTCTGGACCAATGTCAAAGGAAAATATTTCCTCAATAGTTTTAATTGAACCTGATACTCAATGAGCTGTTGCAGAAACAAGCCCAGCATGAAGCAATAAAGCAAAAGCAAAATGTAGTGCATTAAACATTACAACATTTCCCTCTGAGGTGTAGTGGAGTACAAGTATGCAGTAGCAGCAGGGGCGATTCTAGGATCCCACCTTTAGGGGGGCTCAGTCCCTAATGAGAATGTGAAACTATCTCCCGTCCAATCGACGGCTTAGAGTACTGCGGTGTACAACAAAACGATATAAAAATAGCTTTGTCCCAGTAGTGATTAATTTTATGAATAGCAATAAGATGGGGAAATTGTCTTAGTGTGATTTTAGTGTTTTGTTCTGTGTGTATGGTGTTTGTTGTTTATATGTTTGAGAAATAGCCTGAACTTGCTCTCTGGAACTTAATTTACCTACGGGTACAAATAAATGAACCTGAACCTGAACCTGAAACGGATATAGTGCATGCAAAAGTGTTAATCTGTGCCATGAAATGACCAACTTCTTCACAACCATCTCCTGCTCTCCCTCTGACAGATAGAGACTCAGCCAAAGGCGTGAGTCTGGCACAACCACCTCAACCAGAATCTAAGCTTTCCAATGCTATTAGCGCCAGTTGCTGTGACAAATGGTTTGCGAGAAAATTAACATTGAACGTACATGAAATGTTATCATATTTGCATTCTGCATAAATCTCTGCACAACCATTAATCTCTGTGAAATATCTCACAAACTATTCACTCAACACATGCATCGGTACAACAAGCAGGTCCCGGGTAATCCGGTTTTGAACTAAACTAAAAATCCATCTTTGGGCCAAAATTTTAATTTATTCTCATGTAAACTATTTATGTCAGCACAGACATTTTTGTTCAGTGTATCCCACCATAATAGTTATTATATTGCCAGATTCCAGACAATCCCACTTACTTATATATATATATCCCACTTAAACATTTGAATATATATTTCTACTGGTATGCTTCCTAGCAGTGGCAAATCTAGAAAAGTTTACATGGGGTGGAAAAGGGGTGACAAGAGGTCTTGGCAGGGTGGCATGGGTAGACGGTACGTGGTAATCCCTATGTGAATGGCTTTAACAAAACAAACACAAAAATACTTTTAAATACTTTTTAATACTTTTCAGAGCCATATTCCTCAGTCACATCAAAACCAATTCTTCCTTTAAGAAGTCATTGTTTGATGGGTTCAGACGAGTAACTATCGGTAAGCAGGGTAAGCGGTGCTTATGGGCCCGGACCAATCAGGGGCCCGCATCACTGGAAGATATTGATTGACAGCCGGGGCCCCCTATCGGATTTTCATTACTCGCGACAATCCCAGCAGTCCCAGGTGCAGCCACTGACCAAGCGGGAGGGAGAACGGGTCAAATTAATTTCCTTGTTTCTGTTATGAAGACGAGACGTGTGTGACTCGAACGTCTCACATTTACCAACAAAACGTACAGCGGAAGGCCGTGCAAAACATTTCAGACCGTCCTGCCAACATGTAGACATTGTAACATCAATGTAAGCTGTAATGTTTTTTTCACTATATAGTCACTGAAGCGGCTGCTGTTTCAGTACTGTCGGCTCTCTGCAGCGGGCGGGGCTGCTGCTCCATTTCCCCCGCAACTGACGCGCGCGCGCACACACACACACACACACACACACACACACACACACACACACGTACAATCACACACACACAATCACACACACGCACAATCACACGCACACAATCACACGCACACACAAAACACACACATGGATGCAGGAAAAAATGCAGATGAGACGACACAATGACCTAAATTGAGGACAGCTGCGCTCGTTATTGTAAGTGCAATGATAAGTTAAAGTCCAATAAGTACTTGTAGTACTTGTAGTGTCTCTATGATCCTATCCTGTCCTATTCCTGGTAGCTTACTCGTGGACATTGCGCCATCATCACATGCTATAGTAGGGGGGCCCGCCTTGATAATCCTGCATAGGGGCCCGGTGTTGACATTACACCACTGGATGGGTTCAAAGCTTGTATACCCCTCATTATCTTGCTGCTAGAGTTTGAAAAGCGCCTGTCAACCTCACTGATCATTGAGTCTATGATGGGAATGAATATACCTATTCTAAACATGGACATAGCCAATGCATATAAGTGGCATTACATATTATCCTACTGTACGGCAATTAATATGGAAGAAGAATAAAAACATACCATTTGGTCCAGGGGTAACTGCCGGCCTCTTCCTCCCTGTCATCTTTATCTGCCTCCTCCTGATCTCTCTCTGCCTCTGTCCCTCTCTCTGAATCTGGAGCCTCTTCGTCATCCCTCACTGATTATTTTTTTCCTCATCTCCTTGACTTATTTCCTAGTCTCCTTTACTTATTTCCTCTTCTCTTGTACTTATTTCCTCATCTCCTTCTGTGGTCTTCTCCTGCTCTGACCTTCCTGGTCTCTCAGCTAATTTCTTCAGCTACTCTGGCCTGCAAAAGTTGATATGTGAAAAGCTCTGGTTATTCTTGTATTACATTACACTGTAGGTGTATAGTGTGGCTAATTAGTTGCCTATAACATATACAATCAGAAAAGATTTATCACATGCAAACAACAGTTATGTTTAGACTACTTAATCCTTGTATTTGTTATTTCCCCAGTTGTAACCTGGGTTAATTTGTGCAGCCTTATTGCTGTGATATGTGAGAGTAAGTGGATTTTATAGGACTGCTTAGCTAATCAAATAAAAATGATCATCTCCCAACTGGCACCGTATTGTGTGTTGTAACGTAATGTCGAAAAGGCGACCATCAGTAAACGTTATGGATACAAACAAGATTTTATATTTTATATTAAGCTGTTCTTGTCTTTACTAAAATCAAAACTAATGAGAGGGCAGAGTGCTCCTACAAATCACGAGGGAGCGATTTGACTTTTGGCTAATGTAATAGACGGTTTTTGCTGATGCTGAATCGTCTTTTGCATACATTACATTCGTTAGTGGGAATGCTGATTCAGCAGCATTCCAACAATTGTTATTCTGTTCGGCCATTTTTATTATTCCATATGTTTTTTGGCTCTCCGTAACTTGCATACGTTCAGCTACTTCTTCAACTTTATTTTTTTGAAGTCAATGAGAGCATGCTTCAAATCCTTAAAATCTTTTTCCGCTCCCAAAATTGTCAGCTCCTTCATATTTTCACCTACAGACGCCAAACACACTTTAGAATGTTCACAAAATATTCAGCTATCCGGCTATTGCTTTTCAGTTTGATATCTTTTACAGTTTTTGTGAAAAAGCTGTTTAAGTTTAGTGATCATTTCAGGATTTTTTTGCGTTTATGAGTGTGTATTGCACGAGCTAGAGTGGATGATGTCCTTCAAAAAATTCTTTGTCCCTTCTCTATAAATTGCTCTCACGCCCACAATATTATATATATAACAATATAACAATTTGCTCAGTTTTGTGATACACCTTTTACTTTTGGCTGGTTGAGCTTCCAAATGACAAGAGTTCCACACCTTCCTCCATTCGCTGCCCTGTTTAACATTCTCCACATTTCCGAGCAATGCAGAGTGAACCACTTTTTTAAATCTATGATATGCCCACATTTTTAAGTTTATCCACATCAAATGTATACCGATACCTTCACAAAGGCCTTGTGGTGCTGAGGATGATGTCGATTAACTGATACCCCTTATTGTTTTTGCAGTCTGAGCCTTTATTTGAGAGCTCGCTCTCAGTTGCTCTGAATAGCTGCAGCGTGCCACAGGTGACATATTAACAGCAGGTGCTCTGGTCGTTAACTGATTACACATCAAAGAGATCTCATCACAGACTTCAAAGACTGTTTACAAACACGGTCACAAGTCATTAGTAGCCATGACAACCCTTTCACAGACAGTCAACTTGAAAACTACAGGCATTATTATGAACATTAGTCTATATCTGTCTGTCTGTCTGTCTGTCTGTCTCCCTCCTTATCTGTCTGTGTCTCCTTCCCTCCCTCCTTCTCTGTCTCCCTCCCTTCTCTGTCTTTGTCTCCCTCCTCCTCCCTCCTTCTCCTCTCTCTGTCTCCCTCCCTACTTCTCTGTCTCCCTCCCGCTGTCTCTTTCCCTCCCTCCCTCGTTCTTTGTCTCTGTCTTCATCCCTCCCTCTCTTTCTCTATCCCTTCTTCCCTCCCTCTTTCTTTCTCTTTTCTCTGTCTCCCTCTCTCCTTCTCTGTCTCTTACTCCCTCCTTCTCTGTCTCTCCCTCCCTCCCTACCCCTCCCTCTCTCTATCCTTCTCTGTTTCTGTTTCTGTCTCCTTCCCTCCTTCTCTGTCCACCTCCCTCCTTCTCTGTCCCCCTCCTTTCTTCTCTACCTCCTTCCCTCCCTCTCTATCACTCCTCTCTCTCTCCTTCCCTCCCTTCCTCTCTCACTCCCTCCCTCCTTCTGTCTCTCTCTAGCTCCCTCCCTCTCTCCACAAAGGCCTTGTGGTGCTCAGGATGACGTCATTTGACTGATAGCAGTTATCATTTTGGCAGTGTGAGCATTTATTTGAGATCTTGCTGTTAGTGTCTCTGAATAACTGCAGTGTGGCACAGGAGACATAATAACAGCAGGTGTGGTAATGACAGATCAAAGAAAGGCTTTATTAGAGCTGAAGGAGCATCTACCATCTATTGAGTGTCATAGCATAGTGGTAATGACACATACCTTTGACGTGGGAGACCTGGGTTTGAATCCCACTGTGATACATCAATCAATGTGTCCCTGAGCAAGAATGTTAATGACTAGTAGAAATTGGAAGGTGCCTTTTCAGGAAATTCATTTCAACTTTCATCTTTGACAGTATTACAGTTCAGCTTCAAGCTTTTCTAACAATGGGCCTCATTCACCAATATCTTCCTAAGTTTTCTCTTAAATATGTTCTTTTATTTATTTTATTTATAGCTTTTATTTTGAACATGTAAATACAATACAACATCCAAAGAAAATAGTAATGTGTAAAAAGAGCAGTTAAAAAATAAAACTCCATAATTTCTTGTACTTAAAGACCTATTTACACATTCAAAAAGGAGTAGGAAGAAGTAAAACTTATGTACTCCTACCCCTTCATACCCTTTCATTCCTATTAAATGTGTTATATTAATAATATAATATAATAATAATAATAATGTTATAATAATAAGTCAGAGATAAAAAAAATTGTAATTAATGGAAATTCATATATTTACCTATAAACAATAATTATACCCATACTAGACATTGTTCAATGTAAGCCCAGATTATTAATTAATTGCACTGTTGTTATCTGTACCTCTGGAATATAGTTTCTTTGAACATATTTTTAAATTGGAATATGTTTGGACATTGCTTTAATTCATTACTTAGTGTGTTCCACAATTTAGTGCCGCTGACAGATAGACAGAAACTTTTCCTTGTAGTGCGAAAACTGGCAGTTCTGGCAGTTCCAATTTATTAATTAATATGTCATGATTAATTGTGTCAAATGCTTTTTTCAAATCAATAAATACCCCCACTCCATATTTCTTTTTGTCTGTGGAATTTGTGATTTCTTCAATGAGATCAATTAAAGCTAGTGATGTTGACCTGTTTTTTCTAAATCCATATTGACTATCAGTAAGTAATTTGAATTTGTCTATGAATTTGTCTAATCTGTCATTGAAGAGTTTTTCAAGAATTTTTGAAAATTGTGGCAGTAGAGAGACCGGCCTGTAATTTGTGAAGTGGTGTTTATCTCCAATTTTATACAAAGGTATGACTTTTGCGGTTTTCATTTTAGTTGAAATTTTACCAGTTTGGAATGACAAATTAAAAATATGAGTTAATGGTTTTGAGATCCCCTTTTTCAATTACATTTTTAAAATTTTTTTTTTTTTTTTCTTTAAATTTTTTTGTTTTTTTTTTTTTTTTTTTTTTTATTTTTTTTTTTTTTTTTTATTTCTTCTACAGCTTTAAGAAACATTGAGCATTGATTTCTTTCAATAAGATCATTGTATCTGTTATCAGTTATCTGTGGAACAGGAATTTTTTCAGCTAAATCTGGTCCAACAGTTGCAAAATATTTATTAAAATTATTGACCACGTCCTCCATGTTATTAATGTTCTTTTCATTACAAGTGAAATGCTGGGGATAATTAGACTGACTTGTTCCCTTTCTTATAATACTATTTAGTATATTCCATATACCCTTCATATTATTTTTATTATTATCTAATAATTTACAATAGTATTCTTTCTTACAAATTCTCATAATCTTAATTAACTTATTTTTATATTTCTTATATCTATTTTCTGCTTCTATAGTTCTGTGTTTAATAAATTCCCTATAGAGTGAATTCTTTTTTTTTACAGGCATTTTGTAATCCTTTTGAAATCCACGGTCTATCATTGTATTTTTGTTTTTTGCAATATTTTTTTATCGGACAATTCTTATTATATAATAATTTAAATATTCTTAGGAATTCTTCATATGCATTGTCAATATCGTTTTCCTGATATATTATTTGCCAGTCTTGTGAGAGCAGATCATCTTTCAGTGCCGACCATTGACTCTACTGTTCTGACCCGTCTGAATAGAGGTTTGTTCTCCTTTTAGATGTATAGTTGCTGTTGTAAACTGTAAAAACTGGTAAGTGGTCACTGATGTCATTTATTAATAGTCCACTCACTGTGTTGTTATCCATGTCATTTGAAAAAATATTATCAATTAATGTTGCACTGTGGGAAGTAATCCTACTGGGTCTGGTAATTTTGGGAAGAAAGCCCAGACTATACATTGTACTAATAAAGTCCTCTGTCATGTTGTGCTTATTAGGATTTAGCAAATCAATGTTAAAATCACCACAGATGAACATAACTTTCTGATTTGTTTTTGTAATGTTTTCCTCCATCCAGTCCTTGAATGAATCAATATTAGAACCTGGTGATCTATAGATGCAACTTACAATAACATTTTTCTTTTTTTCCCTACAAACTTCTATTGTAACACATTCAAGTAAATCATCCACCACTGTTGACATATTTTCCACCACCTTGTAATTTAAATTCTGGTCCACATACAAAGCCACACCACCCCCTTTCTTGTTTTCCCTGTTAATATAACACATTTCATATCCTTTAATTTCAAAATCTGAACCCTTTTCACTAGTTATCCAAGTTTCTGATATAGCAATTATATTGAAAGGCTGTTTAAATTGATTTAAATAATGTGTAATGTTGTGAAAGTTAGCATATAGGCTTCTACTGTTAAAGTGGATTATAGATAATTGTTTTTCTGTCTTAACTGAACAATTGAACTGTTCATTATTATAATAAAAGCAATTGCTGTTGGTGTTGAGGAAAAAGTTGTTTACTGGATCAATATCATTTTCCAAGTCCTGTGAGTGATATTCCGTGTATTGACAGGTGTTCAGCTCTAGTTTGTCCAGATCAACAATCCTCTGTAGTAGGCCTAGTTGATTTTCTCCAGTAGGCCTACATGTATTAGTTGTGAACAATGACATGATACAGTCAGCGATTCAGCATACCTGATTATAGATTAGATGTTTCACGTCTATTTTGGTGTACTGGACCGGGGATGGATGATCAGTTTGTCTTGTCGTAGATAGGCAATGTCCCCTCTTTCTCTCGCCGCCCTCAACTCCGGCATCAGTTCCTTCCTTGTTCTTCTGACAGTATCCGTAAAGTCCTCATTGATAAATATTTTTGATCCTTTCAGTAACTTTGTGCGTTGTAATATGGCAGATCTGTCCTTGTGCCTCAGAAATTTCACCACAATTGGCCTTGTTCTGTCTCCTCCAGGTTTCCCTGTACGGTGGGCCCTCTCCACTTCAATCTCTCGCTGCAGCTGTAACTTCTCCGCCAGCACTTTTTTCACTTTCTCCTCCGTCTGCGGCCCGGTCTCTCCTGGTGCCTCTTGTATTCCCTCGAAGACAAGGTTGTTACGCCTGGATTGTCCCTCCAAATTCTCCATTTTGTCAGTGACTGCCAGTAAGCTGTCACAGACTTTAAACATGTCTGACTGCATAGCGTTGCAGCGTTCAATTTGCTTCGCGTTATCCGTTTAACGTCATCCACATCTTTTGCGTAAATTGCAAGCTGGTTTTTATGTCCTGTAGATCCTTAGTTATTGCATCCAGTCTGCTGTTTGTGGAGTCCATAATGATTTTAACAAAGCCTTTGAAGTTGTTATGTTGTTGTTCAAGGCGGCGCCACAAACATTTCCTTTTGTTGCTGCATCAGTTCATTTACATGTGTAAGTGACACATATTCTTCATCCGATTTCACCTCTGCTTTTGCCTTTGGTGGCATTTTACCCGAGATGTTCTTTAAGCACAGTTCCTCCTTTCGCCCTTATCACCTCGACAACCGAACTGACCAGTCTGGTCCAAGCAAACTTTCTGTTGCTGCCGTTAAAGTATAAAGTTAAAATATTCTTAAGAAAGTTTCTAAGAGAAGTCTACGTTGGATTCATGACGTGTTCTTAAACAGCAGAATTGTTCGCACCTTCGATGCTGTGGGGAGAAATAGATGGCAACTATGATTGAAAAATGGGAATAATAAAAAACAAACATTTTCATTTTCACTTTTACTGGAGGCTGTATTACCGAGGGTCAGCAGCACTGCGCCCGGGCTCTGGAGCACCGGAGCCAGCTTGGATCAGCGGTGCCCTATATATACAGTATATATGGCAACCAAACTTTACTGGTGAGACAAACGTGTGACGGTCAGGAAGACGTTTTGGCAGGGGGAAAACTGATCAGAAAATGTAACGGAACATTGTAGAAATGTAGTGTAATGTAGATAATTGCTGCAAAATGTAACAAAGTAAAAGTCAAAAGTAGGCTATGCACTATTGAGTCTACTTAAGTAAAGTACAGATACGTGAAAAATTTACTTAAGTACAGTGACAAAGAATTTGTACTTTGTTGCATTCTACCACTACATTTTGGCCCTATAAATAGCGATCAATCACCAAATAACGCAGGATTTAATCAGTTTAATGTGTTATTGTTTTTTTGTATAATATGATTTTTTTTTCAACAAATGATCAGAAATGCATTACAGTACAATACTATCATTGTAAACGACTGTAGAATTAAATAAAATGCAGTAACCAATCATTTGGAGCAAATTGTTATCACTCAAATGTGCGTAAGAGTGCTTTTCAGTGTTCGTTTTGTTCTTAGCTAAGAACAAATCCAAGTTAAGAAAACATTAGTGAATGCCAGAATCTTCGTAAAAAGTGCGTAAGAAGGGTTTAAGAACACACTTCTTCGTAAGAACGGTTGGTGAATGAGGCCCAATGTATTTTAGCTCTTCACTTAGGTAATGTAGTTTAGCTTCCAACTCTGACAATTTTCCAAATGTTTCAGCAGTGCAGTGCAATGCATTTGAGCTTTAAGATTTTTCATACAATTTGTTTCATATTTCTGCATTTGTGAGTCATTATCAGTTAGAAAATATACTCAGACCTCACAATGTTCTACATCTTTTGTTATTATTCAACTTTTAAAGCCAACAGTTCAGTTTAGCATAAGCTTTTAACTTTTTAATGAAATTCATGCTTATTAAACCGATTTCCACTTTTTCAACTATTCTCACTACTTCAACTTCTTCTTCAGCATTCCCAAACATTTTCTGCAGGAAATGCATTTTCCATGTTACAAATGTAACTTTAGGTTAAACGTGTGTTTAAACTACACCTGGGTAAAGTGACTTCACCGTCTGAGGCTCGGGGGGCAGCTCAGTCTCTCCAGTCGGGTTGCAGGGCCACCGCAGCAGACTCGCTGTGTGTGAGCCAGACTGAGCGAATCAGGGACGTAGCTAAGTATTTGAGTGGCAGGGGCTAAGAATACATTTAAATTTAAAAATTGAAATGTTCACTTTTGGTAAATGTATTGTTTAGTTCACTGTTTTGAGAAGCTTGTGGACATAGTGGCGGTTTGTTATTACAAGTAAAATTTTTGGATCACCAAAGTTAGGGGGGTACCTGCCCCCCTTTGCCCCCATGTCCGAGCCCGACACAGTTAAAATCAAATTTTTTTCTCATACTAATGACACATGTTCATTTGTTTGTGTGGAAATCTTTTATTTAGCAGCTGTAGTAAGGCATTCAGAAACTCAGTGTTTGATGGAGTAAATGACCATTGACTTTTGGCCTGTGTATAGTGGGCATCATCAGACACACAAACAGTTAGGTCCCGTGAGATTTAATTTGTCTCTCTACGAACAATGTTTTGCAGCCCATTAGTGGCTCCTAAAGGCGAGGTGCTGAACCCCTCTGGACAAACAGGCATCAGCATGAACCCATCAACATATGATGCAATCATTACTGAACATTACTGATGCTTTTTCATTTGATATTGTGTCAGACATGAGTACAATAATTGAATCAATCGGAATTTTTTTTATCTTTAATTATAAAAAGGGATTCAATTAGCATGTGTAATGTGAGAGGGGTTGCTGCCAGTCACAAATCCACAGAGAACGATCTCCCGACTCTGCGACTCTGCAACAACAACTTTTTAACTCACTGTTTTTTCACTCTCACAATTTCATCAGCATCCTTTTCAGGACTCTCTAAAAACCCACAACAAATAGTTTAGTGCTCCTCAGCAGCAAATAGACAGTTAGAGACTATCTGGTGAATATAGTGGAGAATTTAGCAGGTATAGAGAGTTAGGACATTCTGCTGCCGGAGCGCACCAGAATGTGCAGGAAGTAAGGTAACAGTGTAAGAGCGCCCAATTCCGCATAAGATGGCAGGTTGGGGTGGTGGATGGGTCAAACAAAATCAGGATTTTCCCCTAAGAGACAGGTGACCATGTGCTGTTTGAAAATAAAGTAGTGGAGCGCCTGGGTAGCTCAATTGGTACAGCACGCGTCCTTATGAAAAGGTTTATTTATTTATATTTATATTTGTTTCCAGTTGCAAATTGACCCCACCTCTTCAACTTTGAGCAAAGTTCACTTTAATTGAACTTTGTCACCCGCAACTGCGATCTGGGATCTCCAGGATGCTGGAATTTTCCCTTTCATTAGAGACATTTTGATTGCTTGTGTCTTTGTTTATTACTTACGGTGGCCGACAGGGGCAAACGGACTGCCACTTAAAGTGCTCATATTAAGCTTTTTCCCTTTTCTTTTATTGTGTTATATATGTTTTTGTGCACATTATAGGTTTACAAAGTGAAAAAGCCCAAAGTCCCCCCCAAAGGCACTTACCATCTCCAACAGAAAACAATGTTCACAAACTGCTCCAAACAGCTCTTTCTATTCACTTTGTAACATACGTTATAATACTCGCCACTAGCTGCTCAGCGTGCACGCCTCATACTCTGCTTCTGACTGGCTAGTAGTCCTTACCTAGGTACTGTCAGGGCACGCCCTCATACTCTGCTTCTGACTGGCTAGTAGTCCTTACCTAGGTACTGTCAGGGCACGCCCTCATACTCTGCTTCTGACTGGCTAGTAGTCCTTACCTAGGTACTGTCAGGGCACGCCCTCATACTCTGCTTCTGACTGGCTAGTAGTCCTTACCTAGCTACTGTCAGGGCACGCCCTCATACTCTGCTTCTGACTGGCTAGTAGTCCTTACCTAGGTACTGTCAGCGCACGACTTCATACTCTGCTTCTGACTGGCTAGTAGTCCTTACCTAGCTACTGTGCATGTGTGACTCCCAACAAAGATGGAACAGAAGTGAGATGTCTCACTCTGTAGCTATAACACAGAGCTCACACACACAGGGTGAAAAGAGGAGCTGCAGCAATGTGTAGTACAACAAATATATGGTGTTTTCTGAAAATTATACCACATAAACCTATTCCGTTAAAAACCTCTAAATACAAGAAAAACGCAATTATGATCCTGAAAATGAGCATAATGTGAGCACTTTCATGAAAACACACGCAAATAGACAAAACACAAAAATAGAAAACATCTTCATTAATTTGACAGCACACGCGCAGCAATTAGCAAACGTGCTGCACATACACACAACCCAACCAAACACACAAACGCGCTGTAAATACAAACAACACAACGAAACACACAAACTCGCTGCAAATACAGAAACGATACAAAAAGAAAAGCACGGAAACCAGGAAGACAAATGCAATAAAATACACTGCATCACGTTTCCACAGCAGAGTTTCTCCAGGCCTCTAGGGGGAGCGCTAAGTGGAACAGCTTGATTTTCAACACTCACGGAGAGAGAGAGAGAGCACATGAGAGGTTTGTTTTAAAACGGGACCAGAAGTGTAGTAAAGAGGCGACATTAAAAGGTGAACATTAATTTTTACATTTGGCCCTGGTCTTTTACAGTATTGTAAAAGAGTAACAGGTTTACTTAGCTACCGTGTTAGAGACTGACTTCTACAAAAATCTGCTAATGAGTGCTTGATCGTGCATTACTAACGTTAGTCCGTAGTGGTAAGGTTAACTAACTACTTTACCTGACAGCCGAGTCTTGTGATTGCACTTACGTTAGTTTTCTCTCCTCTGCATATGTTAGGATACTTTATTGATCAGCGAGGTGACTTTGTGTGAGAGGAAGGTGGAGAAAAAACAACTGGTTAGACCTGTTGACCAGTCTCGTTGTCCATCTGGTAAACCTGTCTCACAGGTTGTTTGTTTTTTCAATTAAAACAGATTTTTACATTTTTATCACATTTTCTTCTAGTTATTGTCTAAAATGCAATTAAATTCAGTTGCATGTTGAGTAGCTTTTAGTCCAAATGGTTTTCCCTAAAAATGAAGATTCTGTCATCTTTTCATCTAATGTCAGCCATTACTCTAAAACCTACAAATTTAAGTCTGACAGAAAGTTACTTTATTTACAAAATTTTGTTCCAAAATTTGCTAAACTAAATTTCAAGTACAATTATAATATCAGAGCATATATATATATAGCATATATATATATAATAGCCTAAGTTAAACATGCCAAAAATAAGTGTAATCTGGTAAAATTAGTTATGTTAGCTAAGGCTATAATAATAATAATGTTAGAGATAATGGTGCATTGCTAACTTGAGCAAGGATTACGGACATTTCAAAAGCATTTCACATATCCCTTTATTCACTGCGCTATCTTGCGCTACATCTTTATAAAGACAGAAAAACTGTTCTTCGGCCAGGACAACCACTCTGAGCTTCCTGAATGAAAGCTGTCAATCAACGTAAACTAAGGAGGTCCTTGGGTGGGATCGCTTTGAAAGTGACCAATCAGAGGAGGGCCAGTACCTCCTTGGTTTCCACCCCCTAAATGTCAAAAGTCAGTTTTGAGAGAGACAGACAGAGAGACAGTCTGAGACAGGTTATAGGAACTTCCCGAAGACTCCGAGCCAGAAACATTGCAAGCATGCAGACCATGGGCCTAACTCGAGAACTCATGAGTCCTTGACGACTCATGAGTCTTCAATGACTCATGAGCTCCCGTGCAAGTCAGTCAATCACATGAATTAGCCGGCTATGAGTGGATCTGTAGCAGACGAGTGAGGTCTCTACTCAAGCTCAGGGTAAAGCAAATCCACAACAAAAGCCATTCTTTCACTTCTGAAATAACATAAAATGTTCTGCACCTAGCCTAGCTAGGCTTACTGTAGGTTTGGTGTATAAATGTAGTATTTTAAATGCAATTAGGTCGAGCAGACAGTCCCAAACATTGCAAGCTCACCTATCAATACTGACTCAAGTGACTCCAGTGACTCGCACAACCCGAATCAGTTTAGTGAGTGACTCAGAATAACCCGAATCCTCAAAAGGAATTGAGTATGCCAGGTCTAATGTGCCGTGGTCCATAATCAGTGGAACACTGTACACCAGTCAACATCAACTGGCAGCCCGCGGGCCACATCCGGCCCGCCAAAGCTTTTAGTCTGGCCCGCAGAATAATTATGAATTCACAAAATGTAAAGAGGAAAAAATGCGTTCTGTTATTTATCATTTCAAGCATTTAGAGTAAAAACCCAGCCCCCTGTATTTACATCTCTATTCACATGCCTTGATTCTGTGCAACGATGCCCGAGCTCCACGCACACCGCTGAGCTGAGATGTGTGTGCGTTAAAACACACACTGCTGAGCCGAGATGTGTGTGCGTTAAAACACGCAGCACCTGACTGGGAACGATACGGCCGCTGGGGATGATGAACTCACGCTCTCTCTTTTCTGTAAATAGGCTACAATTAAACCTTCGTGAGTAAAAAGTCACTATTTATCAATCCACTCACCTGTGTAGACCGGCATCAACATGTAGAAAGCGACATTTCAGTCTGCTCAGTCTGCTCTGTCTGCTCAATCTGCTCTTGTCCACCGCGCTGTTTTACGCAAACACAGCTCTACTCTGCAATTTTTAAAAAACAAGCTAAAACAAAAGCTGTTGGTTTTTAGTTTAACTGTTTACCTTAGTTTGCCGGGAATCTGGAAATTTGGACAAATTCTTGTAAACCTCACTGCTGGCTGAACAAACCAAACTCTCCGCTAGAGCGGTAAATCTATGGAGGTAGGCTTTTATAAGACCAAAACAGATACATGTGGACAGATACTTAACAGATACTTAATATGCACGTGAATGACGCAATCGTTATGTTCGAGTTCTTCATTCTTGATGATGATGATGCTGGTTGTATTATTTTGCAACAGCATCTTTCATTGTAAATGAGGCATACATGACGAGTGCATAGCCTGCTTATCAGTCATTCATCATTAAAGCTGGGCTTTAGGCTTTTCCACGTCTTTGACAGTGACATGTTTACCCGACAACAGCCATTTCTTTCTGCAAGCATTTTCCACCAATCAGGACGCTGCATACTACAATAATGTTTGCATAATCACAGACTTTAACCATCACTCCTCAGTGAACTGCCTCCTAGTCTGAGATCATTTTCTAGTTAAAGAGCCAGTTATCAGTATGTATGAGTTTGCTCACACTAATACATGTAAAAAAAAATATAGCATTAATTCAGTAAGAAAGTGGAAATTTCGAACAAGAATAGGCTATTAGGTATAAATTAATTTTATTTTCTTTATTTGAAAGTCCGGCCCCCAGAGTGTCTGCTTAGAACAATTCTGGCCATTGAAAAAATGTAGTTGACGACCCCTGCTGTACACACTCGATCTTGGCCTAGTAAGAGATGTGATTGAACCAGCCCACAGCCAAACAGAATACAAAATTAACCAATGGGCCGTTGTCCCTGCACTGTGGGCCAGTAAAGTACACAGGGCGATACTCTGGTAAGCGCAAATTAAGTTTAACCTTATGTCCAGCTAATTTCAATAGCTCACGTTACTGTATTCTGTGAACAGTTGACTTCAATTAATATTGTATGTGGTGTTTTCTTTTCCGGATTGAAAATGTTTTACAAAATCAAGTTCCTTCCCGAGACCATTTTGCAGAGCCACCATTGCTGCATGCAGACCTTAGCACCTCCAAAATAAAACTGTGATTGGTTTAAAGAAATGCAAACAACCCCGAGCGTTTTTTTCTCCTATCCAAGAATGTATCAGTGATGTAGCCAGACTTTACTCCATAGGGCTGTAGAGATAGAGCAGGCAATGCAAAACTAGGCCTACTTTTAGTTTTAGAATTTTTACAAGGAATGTGTAGGACAAGGAAACCCAAGGAAAGGAAACAAGGGTAAATAATAACAATGGAGAGATTGGATAAAGAGACAGAAAGGCAGGGTTACAGAGAAAGTGATGAAGATGATGGTGGCATGTGCAGAGTGAGGAAGGAGGGGCATCAGAGTCAAACAGGGACTTAGAGGGAGGAGGGGATGAAGAGAATGTGTGAGAGAGATAAATCAGTTACATGACTCCGGTTAGTTCAGAAAGCTGCCAGAGCTGCAGCTCTCTTCAGATCTCTGCAGATGGAGGTTGAGGACAGAGCCCAGCTCTGCTTTCCACAGTTCCCAAACACCTCCTGCAGGAAGCCCTTGTCTCCTTGGCCCCAAACAGTTACCTTTGTGTGGTACTCCATTTCTCTGATCACTGTGACTCTCAACCTGCTCATCATCATCTCTATCTCCCACTTCAGGCAGATATTAACTTCTTTGCTTCTCTCTATAAGATTTGTAACTTCAAAATGTGAACAGCTGCTGTATATTTAGAAGAATTATCTTTGAGCTAGAACTGAATAATGTTGCTGCGAATGTCTGACTTTCATGCCAGAGACTGTTGTTCATGTCCATTGTCTTACCAATATTCAGCATTGCTTTCTGTCCATCGTAACCTCAACCAAGTCATTTTAACTGTCTACACTTAAACATATGGTAACTACAGATGTGGTGGATTGGAAAATATTCAAACAATTTTTATTTTTATTTTGAATGCTGGTTTGGGTTGTTTTGTCATTGTTGTTGGTGTAATGATATTTTCTCTTTCCCTCCAGGCAGCTCCACACACCCACCAACATCCTCCTCCTCTCTCTGGCTGTCTCAGACTTTCTTGTGGGCCTCGTGATAATGCCAGGAGAAATCTTCAGAAGAATATCCTGCTGGTTTCTTGGTGACCCTGTGTGTACTCTGTATAAGTATGTTACAGCCATCATTCTCTCAGCCTCAACAGGTGACATAGTGCTCATATCAGTTGACCGTTATGTGGCTATTTGTGACCCTCTGCATTACACCACCAGCATCACTGACAACAGAGTTAAACTCTGTGTTTGGCTGTGTTGGCTCTGTTCTGTTTCCTACAGCTTTCTCTTTGTGAAGGATGAACTGACTCAACCGGGGAGGTATAATTCCTGCTACGGAGAATGTGTGTTGGTCATTGACATTGTCGTAGGAGCTCTAGATGTTGTTTTGACCTTTATTGTTCCAGTTACTGTCATCATAGCTCTGTATTTGAGAGTATTTGCCGTGGCTGTGTCTCAGGCTCGTGCCATGCGCTCTCACATTACAGCCGTCACACTCCAGCATTCAGTGACTCCAAAGGCAAAGAAATCAGAGCTGAAAGCAGCCAGGACTCTTGGTGTTCTTGTAGTTGTGTTTCTAATGTGTTTCTGCCCATATTACTCGGTCTCTCTTGCAGGTGACAGCTTGGTTAATGCTTCATCTGCATCCTATGTACTCTTTGTGTACTATTCTAACTCTTGCCTAAACCCTGTGATATATGCCTTGTTTTACCCCTGGTTTAGAAAAGCAGTTAAACTCATTGTTACTCTTCAGATCCTGCAGCCTGGCTCTTGTGAGGCCAACATACTGTAGAGAGGATATGGAGGGACTGAGATCAGACTCGGTCTAAGGATTAAAGAATGAAAATATTCCTGCTGTTCAGTGAATGATTTAACAAATACAGAAAGTGAAGACATGCTTTCCCATCTTTAATTCCAAATTGTGTATGAGCAACAATTGAAAGACCTGTGCTTGTTGTGTATTTTGCCTCTATTGTTGGTCAATGCATCATCTCTATGATGTGTGTCCATTTTGTTGCAAACTGAAATTTCAGGCCTGCTGGGCTGCTGTTTCACAGTTCAAAAGATGCCCTGAAAAGGCAACCCTGTCATGTTTATGTATGTTTTCACAAAAGTTGTTTTAATCATTTCAGTTAAGTGTCATTCATATTTGATCCCTGTATAACATATCTTGATGATGTATGCCTTGTTTTACTCCTGGTTTACTAAAACGGTTAAACTCATAGTTACTCTTCAGATCCTGCAGCCTGGCTCCTGTGAGGCCAACATGCTGTAGAGAGGCTGTGGAGGGACTGAGATCAGATGATCGTATACAGAACGTGAAAACATGCTTTCCTGTCTAAGAGTCTAAATTGTGTATGAACAACAATTGAAAGGCCTGTGCTTCGGCTTTTACTTGTTGTTTATTTTATATATTTTTCATCAGATCACTAAAGTGACATTTCCAGAGAAACATGTAATCATAGGACAGAGAATGTTAAAGTTTAAAAACTTATGTAAAGTGTAATGGGTTGCAATTTTAAATCAGTTTCATTAAAAAATGATCAAAATTATTGTCATTTATTTAATGTTACATAGAATGGTGATATTTGATAAAGTGACAAATGATAATAAACAGAAAACATATTCACAATGTATTGTCGTGCCTTTTAATTGATTTTTGACAATAAGTAATGGACTGGTCACAAAAAACGACAAGAGACAATAACAACATGTTGAAAACCCCAGAAAAAAAACTAAACTACAGTAAGTAAAAACAACAGTAACAGTATAAGTTTAGAAAAAGGGTGGGTGAGGGTTGAGAGAATTTATTTAGCATGTCTCTAAGAACATGGGTTATCAGGGGTGGCGAGCCTACAGGGCATTGATTAGTGCAAGAAACTTAAAACATAACCAGATACTCTTAAAGTCCACTAGGGGTGTTTAAGGCTATTTTTCAAATTGTCCGAAAATCTCAGTGATAGGTTTGAGTGTGTAAAAAAAGACAGCCCTCTCATTCCGTTAAATGGGGCCACTCTGTTACAGTTGGCCGCCGCAGGGCGTCGTTAAAAAAGCAACAACAAATCAATGGTACAACTTTTGACGTCATCCAGAAAGTGTATTGTCTGGGGTTAAGCTTTAGTGAGTAACTTTTTAAATTAATGAACGCCGTCTGTCATTCAAACCATTGCCAAATGAGTTGATATAAAGGTAATTGAGTCTTTCAGCTCCACAAAACTCTCTGTATTTCTAAGTTTGGCTATGTTTAGAAAAACAGTGTCGTTCGCGCTTTTCGCAGGCACAAACTTGAGTGAATTTCTACATCTCTGTCCTCCTTGGTTACAAGGAACTGTGTTGAGGAGGGGTGGGGGTGGGGGTGGGGGTGTGGGTGTGGGTGGGGCTGTGCTGCTAATCACCGAAGGCTTGTGTCATGTGGATGCAATGACTGTGTTGTTGAGATTACTTAAAATTTCTCATGGGGGAGACAGAAACTACGCACTATAGCTTAATTGTCGGGAATGGAGGGATTTATTAAGGTCAGAGGGACAACCTAGGGTTAGGGTTAAGCACAAAGAGTTGATGAAAAAGTATTTTGATTGGCAGAGGTGAACATGGGATTCTCTGATTCCAATTAGATGACTTATGCAAACACAGCTCGAATTCTTTTCTCCTGAACCCATCACTCCAGCCTCCCTCTGAATCCCAGTCTGCTAGCCTTGGGCCTGCTGCTGATGTCCAGCGTGCTTCCCATTATGCTAGCCTAGGGCCTGCTAGCATTCAGTTGTCATCCCATCCTGGCACCCTGTCTGCTAGCCTCAAGCCTGCTAGCATACAATTGGCATCCTGACCTGCCACCCAGTGCGATAGCCTTGGGATCGTTAGCCTCCAGTCGGTGGTCCTTGAGCTATCCCTTCCATTCTTTAATCCAGAATCTCCAGAACCCAATGAGCCTTCAATGGACTAGTTGAGGTGCCACCCTGATGTGTAATATCTGAGGCTGCCCTGCACCTCGACCTCTCAGCTGTGCATTGCTACATTCGCCCATCTCTAATTACGCCCATTGCCAAGCCCAGCCAGATATTCAGTCGTTGGTTTAACCTGAGTTCTACTGCTCCGCCCCTGTCCAGCCCCTAGGCTTTTCGTCTAAGGTCTCCTGCCCTGCTGATCTCTGTGCGGGCGGGTCACCCTTGTCTTTGGCTCTTCCCTTTTTCACTTCTTCCTTTTTTCTCCCTGCCTTAAATCAACCCTTCAACCAGTTTAAAGCTTAATTTAAAGATGTTTGATCTTGGTTGTGATCATCTTTATCTTTTAACCAGATGATACATTCATACATAGTCATTGGTCACCTGGATACCTGGATTTAAACCTGTTTTAGACCTGTTAACCAGTCTCGTTGTCCATCTGGTAAACCAGAAGGCATGCACAACCTGTCTCACAGGTTGTTGTTTTTTTTTCAATTAAAACAGATTTCTACATTTTTATCACATTTTCTTCTAGTTACTGTCTAAAATGCAATTAAATTCAGTTGCATGTTGAGTAGCTTTTAGTCCAAATGGTTTTCCCTAAAAATGAAGATTCTGTCATCTTTTCACCTCATGTCAGCCATTACTCTAAAACCTACTAATTTAAGTTTGAAAGAAAGTTACTTTATTTACAAAATTTTGTTACAAAATTTGCAAAACTAAATTTCAAGTACAATTATAATATTAGAGTATATATATATATATAGTGTATATATAATAGCCTAAGTTAAACATGCCAAAAATAAGTGTAATCTGGTAACGTTATTTATGTTAGCTAAGGCTATAATAACATTAGCTCTAATGTTAGAGATAAGGGTGCATTGCTAACTTCAGCAAGGATTACGGACATTTCAAAACATTGCACACATACCAACATCAGAATGGCTGAGAGACACATAGCGTATATTCCTTTATTCACAGCGCTATCTTGCACTACATCTTTATAAAGACAGAAAAACTGTTCTTTGGCCGCGGACAACCACTCTGAGCTTCCTGAATGAAAGCTGTCAATCAACGTAAACTAAGGAGGTCCTTGGGTGGGATCGCTTTGAAAGTGCCCAATCAGAGGAGGGCCAGTACCTCCTTGGTTTCCACCCCTAAATGTTAAAAGTCAGTTTCATGCATGTGTGCATGTTTGCCCTCCTCTGCTCTCACAGCAGACACGCCAAGCGCATGGTGGCAGCTTTCTGCATGTGCTGCTGTTTTATACGTGCAGGCAGGGCTGGACTGGGACTAAAAATTTACTCTGGTATTTTTGCCCAGACCGGCCCACCACAATCGGTCAGACACCACCCATCATTGCACGTCATCTATGTGGTCCCCGTAAATATGCAGACCTACTCTACTGTTCCCCTAACCACTACAAAGCTGAGTCGTGATTCACTAATTCACTATTCATTAAATTGAATCATGATGTCGCGAGTCTCTAGTATCATTAATTCGGATCAGTTGAGTCCTACTACAATTCAATCTAAAATGATAACAGCGCCACACACAAACCTCTTGCAACATTAGCTGTTACTAGTCCTAGCCATCTCAGCTACCAAAAGCGACTGAGTGAGCAGAGAGACAGTCCGAGACAGGTTACAGGAACTTCCCGCCTGCAGACTCCGAGGCGGAAACATTGCAAGCTCGCAGACCATAGGCCTAACTCGAGAACTCATGAGTCCTTGACTCTTCAGTGACTCATGAGCTTCCGTGCAAGTCAGTCAATCACATGAATTAGCCGGCTATGAGTGGATCTGTAGCGAGACGAGCGAGGTCTCTCCTCGATCTCAGGGTAAAGCAAATCAACAACAAAAGCCATTCTTTCACTTCTGAAATAACAAAATGTTCTGCACCTAGCCTAGCTAGGCTTACTGTAGGTTTGGTGTATAAATGTGGTATTTTAAATGCAATTAGGTCGAGCAGACAGTCCCAAACAATGCAAGCTCACCTATCAATACTGACTCAAGTGACTCCAGTGACTCGCTTTAGTGAGTGACTCAGAATAACCCGAGTCCTCAAAAGGAATCGAGTATGCCAGGTCTAATGTTCCGTGGTCCATAATCAGTGGAACACTGTACACACTCGATCTTGGCCTAGTAAGAGATGTGATTGAACCAGCCCACAGCCAAACAGAATACAAAATTAACCAATGGGCCGTTGTCCCTGCACTGTGGGCCAGTAAAGTACACAGGGCGATACTCTGGTAAGCGCAAATGACGTTTAACCTTGTGTCCAGCTAATTTCAGTTGACTTCATTTAATATTGTATGCGGTGTTTTCTTTTCTGGAATGCAAATGTTTTACAAAATCAAGTTTCTTCCCGAGACCATTTTGCAGAGACACCATTGCTGCATGCAGACCTTAGCACCTCCAAAATACAACTGTGATTGGTTTAAAGAAAGGCAAACAACCCCGAGCGTTTTTTCTCCTATCCAAGAATGTATCAGTGATGTAGCCAGACTTTACTCCATAGGGCTGTAGAGATAGAGCAGGCAATGCAAAACTAGGCCTACTTTTAGTTTTAGAATTTTTACAAGGAATGTGTAGGACAAGGAAACCCAAGGAAAGGAAACAAGGGTAAAGAATAACAATGGAGAGATTGGATAAAGAGACAGTGAGAAAGGCAGGGTTACAGAGAAAGTGATGAAGATGATGGTGGCATGTGCAGCGTGAGGAAGGAGGGGCATCAGAGTCAAACAGGGACTGAGAGGGAGGAGGGGATGAAGAGAATGTGAGAGAGATAAATCAGTTACATGACTCCGGTTAGTTCAGAAAGCTGCCAGAGCTGCAGCTCTCTTCAGATCTCTGCAGA
The DNA here is from genome assembly GCF_010015445.1 of Perca fluviatilis. Classification (NCBI taxonomy): domain Eukaryota; kingdom Metazoa; phylum Chordata; class Actinopteri; order Perciformes; family Percidae; genus Perca; species Perca fluviatilis. The sequence goes on along the minus strand of NC_053123.1, from coordinate 36,190,853 downwards.
TGGAGGTTGAGGACAGAGCCGAGCTCTGCTTTCCACAGTTCCCAAACACCTCCTGCAGGAAGCCCTTGTCTCCTTGGCCCCAAACAGTTACCGTTATGTTCTACTCCATCTCTCTGCTCACTGTGACTCTCAACCTGCTCATCATCATCTCTATCTCCCACTTCAGGCAGATATTAACTTCTTTACTTCTCTCTACAAGAATTTTAACTTAAAAATGTGAACAGCTGCTGTATATTTAGAAGAATTGTATTTGAGCTAGAACTGAATAATGTTGCTCTAAATGTCTGACTTTGATGCCAGAGACTGTTCATGTCCCCTCTCTTACCAATACTAAGCATTGCTTACTGTGACCTCAAACAAGTCATTTTAACTGTCTACACTTAAACATATGGTAACTACTGATGTGGTGGAACGGAAAATATTCAAACTCATATGCATTTTTATTTTTTATTTTGATAACTTGTTCAGGTCGTTCTGTCATTCTTGTTGGTGTAATGGTGCTTTTCTCTTTCCCTCCAGGCAGCTCCACACACCCACCAACATCCTCCTCCTCTCTCTGGCTGTCTCAGACTTTCTAGTGGGCCTCGTGGTGATGCCGGGAGAAATCCTCCGAAAACATCCTGCTGGTTTCTTGGCGACCTTTTGTGTGCTACGTTTACTCTTCTTTCAGGCATCATTCCCGCATCCTCAATAGGTGACATAGTTCTCATATCAGTTGACCGGTATGTGGCTATTTGTGACCCTATGCATTACACCACCAGAATCACTGTCAACAGAGTTAAAATCTGTGTTTGTCTGTGGTGGCTCTATTCTGTTTCCTACAGCCTTCTCTTTGTGAAAGATGACCTGACTCAACAGGGGAGGTTTAATTCCTGCTACACGGAGAATGTGTGTTGGTCATTGACTTTGTCTTAGGACGTGTAGATGTTGTTTTGTCCTTTATTGTTCCAATTACTGTCATCATAGCTCTGTATCTGAGAGTATTTGTTGTGGCTGTGTCTCAGGCTCGTGCCATGCGCTCTCACATTACAGCTGTCACACTCCAGCTTTCAGTGACACCAAAGGCAAAGAAATCAGAGCTGAAAGCAGCCAGGACTCTTGGTGTTCTTGTAGTTGTGTTTCTAATGTGTTTCTGCCCATATTACTCGGTCTCTCTTGCAGGTGACAGCTTGGTTAATGCTTCATCTGCATCCTATGTACTCTTTGTGTACTATTCTAACTCTTGCCTAAACCCTGTGATATATGCCTTGTTTTACCCCTGGTTTAGAAAAGCAGTTAAACTCATTGTTACTCTTCAGATCCTGCAGCCTGGCTCTTGTGAGGCCAACATACTGTAGAGAGGATATGGAGGGACTGAGATCAGACTTCGGTCTAAGGATTAAAGAATGAAAATATTCCTGCTGTTCAGTGAATGATTTAACAAATACAGAAAGTGAAGACATGCTTTCCCATCTTTAATTCCAAATTGTGTATGAGCAACAATTGAAAGACCTGTGCTTGTTGTGTATTTTGCCTCTATTGTTGGTCAATGCATCATCTCTATGATGTGTGTCCATTTTGTTGCAAACTGAAATTTCAGGCCTGCTGGGCTGCTGTTTCACAGTTCAAAAGATGCCCTGAAAAGGCAACCCTGTCATGTTTATGTATGTTTTCACAAAAGTTGTTTTAATCATTTCAGTTAAGTGTCATTCATATTTGATCCCTGTATAACATATCTTGATGATGTATGCCTTGTTTTACTCCTGGTTTACTAAAACGGTTAAACTCATAGTTACTCTTCAGATCCTGCAGCCTGGCTCCTGTGAGGCCAACATGCTGTAGAGAGGCTGTGGAGGGACTGAGATCAGATGATCGTATACAGAACGTGAAAACATGCTTTCCTGTCTAAGAGTCTAAATTGTGTATGAACAACAATTGAAAGGCCTGTGCTTCGGCTTTTACTTGTTGTGTATTTCATATATTTTTCATCAGATCACTGCAGTGACATTTCCAGAGAAACATGTAATCATAGGACAGAGAATGTTAAAGTTTAACAACTTATGTAAAGTGTAATGGTTTGCAATTTTAAATCAATTTCATTAAAAAAATGATCAAAATTATTGTCATTTATTTATTCACAATGTATTGTCGTGCCTTTTAATTGATTTTTGACAATAAGTGATGGACTGGTCACAAAAACGACAAGAGACAATAACAACATGTTGAAAACCCCAGAACAAAAAATTAAACTACAGTAAGTAAAAACAACAGTAACAGTATAAGTTTAGAAAAAGGGGTGGGTGAGGGTTGAGAGAATATATTTAGCATGTCTCTAAGAACATGGGTTATCAGGGGTGGCGAGATTACAGGGCATTGATTAGTGCAAGAAACGTAAAACATAACCAGATACTCTTAATGGCCACTAAGGGTGTTTAAGGCTATTTTTGAAATTGTCCGAAAATCTCAGTGATAGGTTTGAGTGTGTAAAAAAAGACAGCCCTCTCATTCCGTTAAATGGGGCCACTCTGTTGACACAGCAGGGCTTCGTTAAAAAAAGCAACAACAAATCAATGGTACAACTTTTGACGTCATCCAGAAAGTGTATTGTCTGGGGTTAAAGCTTTAGTGAGTAACTTTTTTAAATTAATGAACGTCTGTCACATTCAAACCATTGCCAAATGAGTTGATATAAAGGTAATTGAGTCTTTCAGCTCCACAAAACTCTCTGTATTTCTAAGTTTGGCTATGTTTAGAAAACAGTGTCGTCCGGTAGCTTTTCGCAGGCACAAACTTGAGTGAATTTCTACATCTCTGTCCTCCTTGGTTACAAGGAACTGTGTTGAGGAGGGGTGGGGTTGGGGGTGGGGGTGGGGCTAGTGTGCAATCACCGAAGGCTTGTGTCATGTGGATGCAATGACTGTGTTGTTGAGATTACTTAAAATTTCTCATGGGGGAGACAGAAACTACGCACTATAGCTTAATTGTCGGGAATGGAGGGATTTATTAAGGTCAGAGGGACAACCTAGGGTTAGGGTTAAGCATGAAGAGTTGATGAAAAAGTATTTTGATTGGCAGAGGTGAACATGGGATTCTCTGATTCCAATTAGATGACTTATGCAAACACAGCTCTGAATTCTTTTTCTCCTGAACCCATCACTCCAGCCTCCTCTGAATCCCAGTCTGCTAGCCTTGGGCCTGCTGCTGATGTCCAGCCTGCTTCCCATTATGCTAGCCTAGGGCCTGCTAGCATTCAGTTGGCATCCCATCCTGGCACCCTGTCTGCTAGCCTCAAGCCTGCTAGCATACAGTTGGCATCCTGACCTGCCACCCAGTGCGATAGCCTTGGGATCGTTAGCCTCCAGTCGGTGGTCCTTGAGCTATCCCTTCCATTCTCCAGAACCCAATGAGCCTTCAATGGACTAGCTGAGGTGCCACCCTGATGTGTAATATCTGTCATTGGGTATCGCTTTGGTTTTTTAGGTGGTTCTCACATGTTGGAGTCCCCAGAAGAAGGGCTGGTTCCCGTCTTTCCTGAGGCTGCCCTGCACCTCGACCTCTCAGCTGTGCATTGCTACATTCGCCCATCTCTAATTACGCCCATTGCCAAGCCCAGCCAGATATTCAGTCGTTGGTTTAACCTGAGTTCTACTGCTCCGCCCCTGTCCAGCCCCTAGGCTTTTCGTCTAAGGTCTCCTGCCCTGCTGATCTCTGTCGTGCAGGTCACCCTTGTCTTTGGCTCTTCCCTTGTTCACTTCTTCCTTTTTTCTCCCTGCCTTAAATCAACCCTTCAACCAGTTTAAAGCTTCATTTTTATGTTAAAGATGTTTGATCTTGGTTGTGATCATCTTTATCTTTTAACCAGATGATACATTCATACATAGTCATTGGTCACCTGGATACCTGGATTTAAACCTGTTTTAGACCTGTTAACCAGTCCGAGACTAGTGATTGGTTTAAAGAAATGCAAACAACCCCGAGCGTTTTTTTCTCCTATCCAAGAATGTATCAGTGATGTAGCCAGACTTTACTCCATAGGGCTGTAGAGATAGAGCAGGCAATGCAAAACTAGGCCTACTTTTAGTTTTAGAATTTTTACAAGGAATGTGTAGGACAAGGAAACCCAAGGAAAGGAAACAAGGGTAAAGAATAACAATGGAGAGATTGGATAAAGAGACAGTGAGAAAGGCAGGGTTACAGAGAAAGTGATGAAGATGATGGTGGCATGTGCAGCGTGAGGAAGGAGGGGCATCAGAGTCAAACAGGGACTGAGAGGGAGGAGGGGATGAAGAGAATGTGAGAGAGATAAATCAGTTACATGACTCCGGTTAGTTCAGAAAGCTGCCAGAGCTGCTCCTCTCTCTGGCTGTCTCAGACTTTCTAGTGGGCCTCGTGGTGATGCCTGTAGTAGTTCTCCAAAAAACATCCTGCTGGTTTCTTGGTGACTTTATATGTGCTACGTATACTAGTTTTTCAGGCATCATTACCTCAACCTCAATAGGTGACATGGTGCTCATATCAGTTGACCGTTATGTGGCTATCTGTTACCCTCTGCATTACACCACCAGAATCACTGTGAACAGAGTTAAACTCTGTGTTTGGCTGTGTTGGCTCTGTTCTGTTTCCTACAGCTTTCTCTTTGTGAAGGATGAACTGACTCATCCGGGGAGGTTTAATTCCTGCTACGGAGAATGTGTGTTGGTCATTGACTTTGTCTTAGGAGCTGTAGATGTTGTTTTGTCCTTTATTGTTCCAGTTACTGTCATCATAGCTCTGTATCTGAGAGTATTTGCCGTGGCTGTGTCTCAGGCTCGTGCCATGCACATCCACATTACAGCCGTCACACTCCAGCTTTCAGTGACACCAAAGGCAAAGAAATCAGAGCTGAAAGCAGCCAGGACTCTTGGTGTTCTTGTAGTTGTGTTTCTAATGTGTTTCTGCCCATATTACTCTGTCTTTCTGGCAGGTGATAGCTTGGTCAATGGTTCATCTGCATCCTATGTTCTCTTTGTGTTCTATTGTAACTCTTGTCTAAACCCTGTGATATATGCCTTCCTTTACCCCTGGTTTAAAAAAGCAGTTAAACTCATTGTTACTCTTCAGATCCTGCAGCCTGGCTCCTCTGAGACCAACATACTGTAGAGAGGATGTGGAGGGACTGACATCAGGCTTAATCTAAGGATAAATGAATGAATATGTTTCTGCTGTTCAGTGAGTGAGTTAACAAATACTGAAAGTGAATATATGTTTTCCTGTCTTTAAGACTAAATTGTGTATGATTAGCAATTGAAAGAAATGTGCTTCAGCTTGATCTTGTGTCTATTTTGTCTGTCTGATGCTGCTGCATTTAAAGAAAGAGTCATAAGCACCACATATCGTTTCTAGGTAATCACGCAGTTTAATGCAAGCTTTAAATTCACACAAGTAACACTTATGCAGTCTTTTTATTTCTAGGGAACCTTTTTTTGTGATAGGGAACATTTCAGCTAAAACAACATAAGAGCTACTAAAGCTTTGTATTTATGTCTCTATGTTTGGTGAAAGCATCATCTCTGTGATGTGTCACCATTTTGTCACAAACTTTATTTTATTTTTATTTATTATTTTTAAATTACAGGCCTACTGGGCTGCTCTTTCACAGAGAAAAAAAGATACCCCTGAACATACACACTTTCAAGTGTATGTATGTTTTCAGTATAAAACTGTCAGTACAAAACATCATCTTCTCTTTCAGTTTAGGAAAAAAGTAATCATTTCAGTTTAGTGTCATTCATGTTTGATCCCTGTATAACATCTCTTGTCTCTATGACAGTATTATTTAGGCAAGAAATTAAACAACAGATTATCTGAAAAGACAGGACTATCTACAGTTCATCAAATAATCCCAGCTACATTTCCAGGGAAACATGTAAAGTGTAATCATAGGACAGAAAAAGATAACATTTGACAAACTATGTGAAACCTGATGGGTTAGGGCAATTTAAATCAGATTTTTCATTCATTTAACATAGCATGGAGATTAGTTGTAAAGTATCATGAAATATGATAATAAATTAAAATTATTCATAATGTAACATCATGTGTTTTTACTGATTTTTTTACAATAAGTGATGTGATTTGGACTGGTCAACAAAAATGACAAGAGACAAGTGGGGGGTGAGAGGTTAAGTGATGGAGTGGAGCAGCAACAGATGTGTAATTGCAGATGAATTTTCTGTAGAAATGAACATCACCCAGGGACCTCTGCATCATTCAGATAGACAAAGACACATTCGGTTACCGTGTCGCTAAGGTTTTTAAGCCTGCAGGGCATTGATCAGAGTCAGAGACAGAACCAGATGCTCTCAACGGCCACTGGGGGTGTAAAGACTATTTTTCAAGTGTGCCAACATTTCACCAAGTGATGACCGTTTCTGAGGTGTGAAGCTGTATTAAGTCTATGAAAAAACATCATCATTCATTTGGCGACTCTGTTTCAGTTTTTTACGATTATTTACACACTAAAATAAAAATGTCCACACAATTTGCAAAATTCTACTCCAATGAGCAAAACACCTCCACAGATTTGCACATTACACACATTTGTAAAACACTACTCATATTTTCACACCTTAGACACAGATAAGGATTGTGAGGTTACTTCCTTGTCATTACAAAGCCCCGGATTGGATAAACACATCCACCAGGTGTGGAAGCACACGTGTGCTAATTTGAAAACGCATCACTCAGGTGTGCTATCCTGTCTTGTTGCTTTTACAGTAGTTTTTCTTAAGAGTCAAAGTGTATGTACTTCATGCAGTAATTTTTATTTGTCTACAGATTTTATTTGTTTCATTGATTTCATTGTTGGTTGATTACTGTAACTGATTATGGTAAGAAATACTGTAAGTATTGAAATAAATACTTGAAATATTCACTCTGCAGCATCAGTGTTGTGCAGTGCTTGGTAAGT